>NW_027331937.1:6020340-6320340 GCF_048418815.1 Hemitrygon akajei | reverse complement strand
TCTGCAGAACGCTTGCTCTTAATTTCATTTTCTCTGGCAACGCAGGCCAAAGTCCCAACGTGTCTCACCTACCATTGGAATCATCTTTCCTGTCACTATCGTATTTATCGCTTTCAGAATTTCGTGCTTCTATCTGATCTCCTCTAATACTTCTGGATTCCGACGAGTACAGTTCCGGGCGGCTCAATTTCCCGTCATAGTCGAACCACGAGGTGAAATCAGCCGGTGAACCATCTACAAAGCCAGTTTATCCGTACTTAAGTTAGGAGACCAGAAATGCACGGTACTGCTGACGCATCCTCACCAGTACCTTGTGCAGTTGCAGCAGAACATCCCTGCTCGAAAATTCAATCCCTCTGGCAACAAAGGCGAACATCCCATTTGCTGCACCTGCAAACCAACCTTTTTGTGATTGATGCAAAGTCCCTCCGCAAGCAGCATCCTGTAATTGTTTATCACTTGTTCTTCCACTTGTCCTTCCCAAGTGGATGTCCTCGCAATTTCCAACATTTTACTCCATCCACCAGACGCTAGTGCATTCGCGTAACCTATTTATATGCCTCTGCAGGCTCTCGGTTTCCTCGGCAGCCTTTGTGCGGCGATACATCATGACAGTGATGATGCCAACGTGACCTCATGCTCTATAACAGATGAGGCTATTTGTTTATTTATTTAATTCAGCGATGCGGCCCACTCCAACAAACCTCCACAAAGTCGATCAATCCTGCCGTGACCTAACTGGACTCCACTATGGGGGCCATAAAGATCAGAAGTTCTGGTCACCTCAGTAGTGGAGGGACGTGTAAGCTTAACAGGAAGCGCAGAAGGAATTCAGCAGGGAGCTGACTGGTTTGGAGAGCATTCCCTATGATCAGAGTTTGTGTGTGCTCAGACTTGCTTCTCTTGGAGTGAAAGTGTATGAAAAGTCACTTGGTGGAAGTGTTTGAGAGGAGAAGATGCATAGATAACGTTTGCCTGACAGAAAATTAACAGGGATCCTGACAGCCCGAACGCTGGGAAGGTATATTCCGCAACGCATAGAAACATTAAAAAAAAAACCTGAACCACAATAGAGGTCATTCGTTCCACAATGCTGAACCAAACATGTCCTTCCCTTAGAAATAAACAAGGGTTACCCATTCCACACCATTTTTCTGAGCTCCATGTAGCTATACAGGAGTCTCTTAAAAGACCCTATCGGGTCAACCTCCACAACGGTCGCCGGCAGCCCATTTCACGTTCTCAAAACTCTCTGCGTAAAATCGTACTACTGATATCTCTTCTGGACCTCCTCCAAGCACCTTCAAATCGTGCTCTCTCGTGCTAGCCATTTCCGCTCTGGGATAATAGCCTCTGACTATCCAGATGATCAATTCCTCTCAACATCTTGCACATCGCTGTCATGTCATATTTCACATCCTGTCGCTCTAAGGTGTATAGGCCCTGTTCACTCAACCTATTCTCATACAGCATGCTCGCCAATCCAGGCAATATCCTTGCAAATATCCTTTGCACCCTTTCTATTGTCTCCACCTGCTTCCTGTAGTAAGGCAACAGTACTCCTAATGCGGTCCGACCAGGGTCCTATGGAGCTGCAACATTACCTCTCGGCTCTGAAATTCAGTCACACCATTGATGAAGGCCAATGCACCGTATGCCTTCTTAACTATAGGGACAACCTCCGTAGCAGCTTCGAGAGTCCTATGCATTCGAACAGCAAAGTCCCAAAATCACAGAACTTCATGCAGAACATGACCCGTCTGCAACCACACTTGCACTTCTGTGGGCAAGCCAGTTGTAGATCCACAAAGCAGTGTCCTCCTTCATCCCATGTCTCTTTATTTTCTCAATACGCCTTGCATGGAGCACCTTATCAAATGCATTCAGCCGATATTTGCTGAAGCGATACCCATTTGAGTGACCTGCCTAGCGATTAGCGTGTCGTTTTAGGACAAGTATGAAAGAGAAGCTGGCTTATATTTTTTCAACGTTAGTCAAGAGGAAGAGACTATACACTTATCAGGAACAGCTACAATTGCGAGTACGGGGTAGTAAACCAGTTGGAAATTGCTTAGCGCTTGCTCGATTCGAAATTCCAATTGCCAGGAAAAGTACTTCGCAATTCCCGCGGCGTTCAGGGCTGCATTTCGCAGATTATGATCCATTGCTGGGATACTCCAGCTACCTGTTCCCGATCCAGCCTCCGTCCTCTCTCTCTCCAGATTCCGCTGGTCTCTGATAGCAGAGAGTAGCGGCACTGACTGAAACTGTCGTGGTAGTGGATACATATTAATAGAACAGGTAACGAGCAGCCACAGCTCCGCGGTGACGTCGACAATCCCCACGGACATTCACTTAATTAAGTTCTCCGAAATGACAGGTGCAGTTAACCCTTTATTTGCAGTCCTTCAGCGAAGCAATGCATTCGCAGACTGGAAGTGTAACCAATATTCCCGGCAAATGGCTGCCACAGACGTGTGCTGTGTCTGTAAACAGACACGGAATTGAGACTCGCAGCCAGACACTGACATAGAACCAGTCTGTAAATGAGGGCACACGCAGCAAATGAAAAAAAATAACAATCAATAATGACGATATAAACAGATACAATATTTATTGCAAAGATAGTTCTTAAAAGTTTAGTTGCATAGGTACATTATGAATACAACCGAGTTAAATAATTTCGCAATCAAAATTATCAGATAAAGGGTTTTGACCAGCGGCCAGTTGCGACGTCGGGTGATTCAGGAAGAGAGGACTTTAATCAGCCCGGGTATAAAAAGCGACAGCGCTTCCTTACATTGAAAAGCAGCTTCGACCAGAGTCCATGTGGCATTTACGTTTGATCAGCAAGAGGAAGGCAGAGTCAAATGCAGAAGCCATCGTCTGAATGGACCGTCAAGCAGGTGATCTTCAGGCTTCTGTTCGCCGAGGCGTCAGCTCAGGGAGGCTTCAGTAAATGTAGGCAAAAGAAAGGAAAAACACTTGGCTTTCTTTTTCATTCTATTCTTCATATCTGATCAGTTGGGATAACAGAGATGCCAGGCAGGATAGCTGAATGCTCCTCTTGCGGGATCTGGGAAAGCCTGGAGATCTCTAGCGGCCCTAATGATTACAACTGCGAGAGCT
Source organism: Hemitrygon akajei (assembly GCF_048418815.1). NCBI lineage: Eukaryota > Metazoa > Chordata > Chondrichthyes > Myliobatiformes > Dasyatidae > Hemitrygon > Hemitrygon akajei. The sequence goes on along the minus strand of NW_027331937.1, from coordinate 6,317,211 downwards.
GCCTTCATCTGCAATTTCTAACAATCCGCACCAGTACTTTTCAACCTTTTCTTCATTCAAGTAACTAATGCATGCCGTCAAAGAACTAAACCTGAGCATTTGTATCAAATAGCGCCTGGACGGGTCACTCTTTGAACTAAATCGTCTTGCAGCACACACAAAGACACTCCGAAAGCTTTTCACAGAAGCGCTCTTTGCAGAAGGCTGCCCTCTCCTGGTGCACAAAGAGGACCACCTACATACAATGGCCAACATATTCTCCGCGCATCTAAATTGTTCGGCTTGACAATGAGCCACGGTAACATAGAGGTCCTCCTGCAGCCTGCATCTAATAGAGACTCCCCTCCACCCACAGCCATGCATCACCATCGATGACACACATCTACTGAACGTTGACAACTTCAAATACCTGGGGAGTGCCATCTCCGGCCACGGTGCCCTTGATAAAGAAATCACGTCAAGGTTCCAGAAAGCAAGCCTGGCACTCGGAAGGCTCCAGATCAAAGTTCTGCAGCACAAAGACATTAGCCTGTCCACTAAACTGAAGATTTACAGTGTTGTCGTGCTTTCATCACTTCGATATGGCTGTGAAACCAAGACACTGTATCGAAGACATGTCAAACAGCTTGAAAAATCCTACCATCACGATCTGCGATCAATCATACAAATCCGCTGGCAAGACCGTATCTCCAACATGACATTCCTGGACCGAGCCAATTCTACAAGCATTGAAGCCAAGGGTTTGAAAGCTCAGCTCAGATGGACCGGCCATGTGATCCACATGGATGAGTCCAGAATGCTGCGCCAGTTGTTTTACGGAGAACTGGAGCAGGGCAACCGTGCCCAAGGTCGCCCAAGGAAGATATACAGGGACAACCTCAAGTCAAAACTTAAGTGGTCCCAACTCTCGCCCCGCAATCTCGAACGCACTGCTGCTGATCGGTCCAAGTGGTGCAGTCTATGCTCCAAGGCAGCAAACAACTTCCAATTGACTGGCGCACGCAGCGCCTCAAGGCGAGCCAAGAGAGACACAGGAAGGTGTTCGCTCCTGCCCCAACAGGCGGTGTTCCTGGCGCCATCTGCAACCGTATCTGCGCTTCGGACTTCGGCCTCAGACGTTAACTGCGTAACACATTCGTCTTCCTCTGACTTCGAGAGACTGCTACTACTACTACTAATACTCTACATTTTCATCCAAGGCAAACGCCAGAGAATCTCCAACACATGGCAAATGCAGAATGGTTGCCCTCTTCCGCTACCCCCTGTCCACATTCTCTGGACCATATTTAACTGGGTGTTGTGCCCTGAAGTTTCCTGTTCTGTATCAGCCGAATCGGAAAAGGGTCCTTTTTCAAAAGTCTTACAGTCCATTCCCAACGGTCGGGCCTCAGGTGGCGCTATGCTTCACCGTCCCAGTGACACCACTCACGGGGCAATTTTCAATGACCAATTAACCTGACTCAATGTTTGGACTGTGGGAGGAAATAGGAGCACCCCGGGGAAACCCAGGTGGTCACCCTTTACGGGCATCGGCGGGAACTGAACACAACGTTGAATAGTCAAACGGAGAAGGAAAAGGGCCAAATTACAAAGGGCCTAGTAAAGATGCGCATCAGCGTTTCAGAGAGCTCCAATCAGCATCTTAGGGGAAATACCTCAGTAAAAGATGCTGTGCTGGAAGGGTCAGCCGGAAAATTCACAGATGTATTTGTACCAATTGAAAGTGATTATGCTGGAGCCTTACGTCTGACAGCATCTCACATTTCGTGCCGAATCTCAGGTTAAGTCAAGTCAAGTCGCTTTCACTGTCATTTCAACCATAACCTCTGGGACAGTGCGCAGTAAAAACGAAACAACGATCCTCCAGGACCTTGGTACTATATGAAATGACCCAAAAGTACAATAGACTACCTGAAACAATAGAAAACTACACTGGACTACATGAAACAACACAAGATTACATTAGACTTCTGTCCTGCACGCGACTACATAAAGTTCAGAAAACAGTGCAAGTCAGTATAATAATTAATAGAAAAGACACAAGGCACAGTAAAGGAAAAATTACAAGATGACAGAAAATGCTGTAATAATAAGTTTTAATGTAAACAATGTAAAATGTTTTAGCAGTAATTCAAAAAGAAAAGGCTAAAAATTGCAAAGGGAGTGAGGTCCTGTTCAATTGAGGTAGACCTGTGTGTGTGTGTGTGTGGAAGTTTTAAGAGCTCGGTCAGGAAAGCTGACTGCCCACGACAGATCTGTCTATGATTGCCAATGAGGCAGTCAGGGTCGGTGGTGTATCACTGAATCACAGTCTGCTGAAAATCAGCTGATTTGGTTGTTTCATCCAGGCTGAATCCCAATAGTTTCTGGTGTGTGTGTGTGTGTGTGTGTGTGTGTGTGTGTGTGTGTGTGTGTGTGTGTGTGTGTGTGTGTGTGTGTGTGTGTGTGTGTGTGTGTGTGTGTGTGTGTGTGTGTGTGTGTGTGTGTGTAACTCAGTAAATGCATCGAGATCCCGTGCCCTTTCCTCAGTAATTACCTTCCCCACATACCCAAAGTACTCAATCCAATTGGACAGATTGAACTCCACTGCACAAAGTGTCCAAGAATATATTTTATTTCCCAGAAGGCACTGCGATTGCAATTTGTGCTTGAGACGTCCGAACGTCTCCTGGACAAGTAGTTTTACGAGCGCGAGTTACTGATTTATTCCCGAGGTGATAGACAGATTCCAATGAACTCCGGATCAAGTGGAGATTTGCAGGTTGTCCACGGTAACCAGTCTTCCCGAATTGTTGGAACGCAGCAGGCCAGGCAGCATCCATAGTGAGAAGCGCTGTCACAGCCGTCAGCAGCGCACACAGCAGGATGAAGATCCTTCGTCAGGGTCTCGACCCCAAACTTTGACAGCGCTTCCTGTTGTAGATGCTGCCTGGCCTGCTGCGTTTCACCAGCACTTTGTGTGTGTGTGTTGCTTGAATTTCCAGCATCTGCAGATTTCCTCGTGTTTGCATTCCCGAACTGTTCAATGGTTGAGGCTCTTGTAACAAAAAGCACTCACCAGAGAAAAGAGACGTAGTTTCACCGGGCGTACCAGCAGGGCACAAGAGTCGCATTGCGATAGTGATGTCAAAGCCAACCATGAAAACAACCTTAGAAACTCCCAACTGTTGGAACTGAACTAGACATTACAGGGAAGTCGTGAAGAAAGTAAACTGGGAGGAACACAGTGGAGGTAGACTGGGATCACATCCCCGATCGAGTTCGCGCATGGAGGGGTGGAGGGCAGGGGCTAGTCGGGGCCGTCCACAGCCCCAGTGGAACTTCACATGCCGCTGACGAAATGGGATATTTATCGCGGCATGGGAGATGCGTCAACGAGGAGTAACGCCGTCCCGACAAAGCCGAGTGAACTTTGTCATGAGACTTAAAGGCGATTTGACCGTCTCCTTCAGTTGTACCCTGAACCTGGCCTGGACCACGGCGTAAAGGGCCGTGTTGGTGCAGCAGCTCAGCAGTTGCAGCATGTAGCCCAACTCCCGCAGAGATCCCGCAGGAAACAGGAAGAGGAAAGTACCGATGGTCTCCCAGACGGAATACACCGTCATCAGCGCCCACAGCAGGATGAAATTTCCCGACATCACCAGCAGTAACAGGAGAGATTTCCTGCGGTTCCTCATCTCTGGGTCGGCGGGCATCTCGCCATCGTGCGAACCACGGAGTCTCCTCCGGGCTCGGCTGGCCACTAAGACGTGCCTGATGGTTAAACAGTTGAGCAGCAGAATCAGGACAAAGGGTAATATTGGGGTGACGAGGAAATGAAACACTTGAAATGCTGCCAGTTGAAGTAGGGCAGATAAACTGTTTCTACTATTACAGAGTACGGATGTATTTGCTAACGTATAAATCCCGTCGAGCAAAACGTACCAGAAAATGTTTTTTACGCAGCTCAGCAGAGTCACTGTCCCCAGAACCAGAGACGCCGCTCTGCCGGTGCAGTACTTTCGTTTCAGCTTCTGAAAACGAATGGCTACAAACCGATCAAAAGTGAAAGTGACGGTGAACCAGACAGAACAGTCCGTGGCGGCGTAGAAAACGATGGCGTGGATATTACACACGGACAAATGTTCCGGCCAGCCGAAAATCACAAATGTCATGTAACTCACTGGAATCTTGCTCAATACCAGATCGAAGAGAAGGACCAGCTGATCCGCTGCTACCATGGCAACCAGGTACCTTGTGACGCCTTTGGAGAGACCGCACTTTCCCCGCGACAGGATGACTAATGTCACCACGTTCACTGTGCGAAGAGACATAAAGACCATTAACACTATTTTGATGGAAAAATGCTCTGTAAACTATTATTTTAATCGACAACACTTCCGAGAGCTGAGCTGAATATGGAATTAATGTATCTGCTAACGACATTATCGGGAGCCCTTTCTAAATCCGCAGTGATTATAATGTGCCTGCTGAAGTTCAGGATATTGAGGGGATTCTCATTGAAACCTATCGAATATTGAACGTCCGAGATATCGTGGATGTGGAGAGGTAGCTTCTGTAGTTGGAGAGTCTGCACCTGAAGACGAGTTTTCACAATAGTAAAACAATCCCTTTGGAACAGAGATGGGGAGCAATTTGTTTACACCAAGGCTGGTAAATGCGTGGAATTTAACGCCACAGGCGGCAATGGCTTCCAGTTCATTGGAACCGTTTGCAGCACAGAGTGATAGGCTCTTGATTCGTCGGGGTGTCAATAGATACGGGGAGTGGTCGCCAGAATGTAGTTCAGAGGGATGCTAAATCAACTATGATGGAATCACGGAGCAGGCCTGGTGCTCGAATGGCTGAATTCAGCTGCCGTGCCCTGTGGGCTAAGCAGGGTTATCAATGGATGGCTGGAATGTGTTCTGATCTTTGGCGTCGAAAGAATGAGTTTAGACCGCGGAGTGTTAGGGAATAATAATCTGATTACTATGCGTGAATGTGCCTGAGTACAGGGCTACGGTGGGAAACTTAGTCGCATGGTGTGAGCAGCATCATCTGCAGCTTAATGTGAAAAAGACTAAGGAGCTGGTGGTGGACCTGAGGAGGGCTAAGGCACCGGTGACCCCTATTTCCATCGAAGGGATCAGTGCGGACATGGTGGAGGATTACAAATACCTGGGGATAAGAATGGACAATAAACTGGACTGGTCAAAGAACACTGAGTTTGTCTACAAGAAGGGTCAAATCCGTCTCTATTTCCTGAGGAGACTGAGGTCCTTTAACATCTGCCAGACGATGCTGAGGATGTTCTGTGAGTCTGTGGTGGCCAGTGCTATCATGTTTGCTGTTGTGTGCTGGGGCAGCAGGCTAAGGGTAGCAGACACCAACAAATTCAACAAGCTCATTCGTGAGGCCAGTGATGTTGTGGGGGTGGAACTGGACCCACTGACGGTGGTGTCTGAAAAGGGGATGCTGTCCAAGTTGCATGCCATCTTGGACAACGACTCCCATCCACTCCATAATGTACTGGCTAGGCACAGGAGTACATTTAGCCAGAGACGCATTCCACCGAGATGTAACACTGAGCGTCATAGAAAGTTATTCCTATCTGTGGCCATCAAACTTTACAACTCCTTCCTCAGAGTGTCAGACACCCTGAGCCAATAGGGTGGTCCAAGTCTTAGTTTTCCACTTGGCATGATTAATTTACTATTATTTAATTATTAATGGTTTTATATTGCTATATTTCTTCACTGCTCTTGGTTGGTGGGGCTGTAATGAAACCCAATTTCCCTCTGGATCAATAAAGTATGTTTGTCTGTCTGTCTGAATCACGGTAACAGAAATTCAAATCCCCTCAACTGTAAGCACGAGAGAAACTGAGAACTTAAAAAACATTAGCAATCGGAGCAGGAATAGTCCATCTGTTCAGACTGGCATGATCTGGCAACGAAAGTGATCATGGCTGATCTGGAAACATAGAAAACCTTCAGCACAATAATGGCCCTTCAGCCCACAAAGTTGAGCCGAACATCTCGCCACTTTAGGAATGACTAGGCTTACCCACAGCCCTCTATTTTTCTCACCTCCAAGTACCTGTCCAAAAGACTCTTAGAAGACTGTCTCGTACCCGCCTCCACCACCATTGCCGGCAGCCCATTCAACACACTCACAACAGTCTGCATAAAAAAATGTCTATGACATCTCCTCTGTACCTACTTCCCACCACCTTAAACATTTGTCCTCTTATGGCAACTATTTCAGTTCTTGGAAAAATCCTCTGACTATGCACACGATCCATAACTCTCATCATCTGATACACCTCTACCAGGTCACCTCTCATCTTTCGTTGCTTCAAGGAGAGAAGGCCGAGTTCATTAAACCTGTTTCAATAAGGCATGTTCCCCAATCCAAGCGACATTCGTGTAAATCTCCTTTGCACCCTTTCTATGCTTTCCACATCCTCCCTGTACAGAGGAGACCAGAAATGAGCACAATACTCCAAGTAGGGTCAGATCAGGGTCCTATATAGCTGCAACATTACCTCTCGGCTCATAAATTCAATTCAACTATTAATGACGTCCAATACACCGCATGCCTTCTTAACCACAAGATCAACTTGTGCAGCCGTTTTGAGCGTCCTATGGACTCGGACACGAAGATTAGCGGTGCCAGAACAGATGCCTGAGGAACTCCACTGGTCAACGACCTCAATTCAGAATATGACTGCATAAACCAACGCTTTGCCTTCTGTTGGCAGGCTATTTCTGGATCCACATAGTAATGTTCCCTTGGATTAGATGCCTCCTTACTTTCACAATAGGGCTTGCATGGTGTACCTTTTCCAATCCACTCAGCCGATGTTTGCTGCAGTGATATCGGTTGGAAAGAGCTGTCTTGAAATTAGCGAGTCATTAGACGACAGGTATGAAAGAGAAGCTGAATTATATGTTTCTACGTTAATCATGAGGATGAGACGAGACGCTTACCAGGAAGAGCTACAATGGCGAGTACAGGGTAGTAAACGAGCTCAAATGTCTTAAGCGAATAAATAATTCGATCGTCCAACGTCAGCTGTTCATAAAATGCAACAAGATATTGATACGCCCAGAAAATATTCTTCGCCATTCCCGGGGCATTGAGCGATGTATTCCGGAGATTATGCCGCATTGCTGGGCAAGTCCAGATTCCTGTTCGCGAACCAGCCTCTGTCTTCTCTTTTTCTGAAGCCGCTGATCTCTGATCGCGTAGACTGGCGGCTCTGACTGAGACTGGTGTTGAGAGGGAGACATATTAATAGAACAGAAAACTAGCAGCCACACCTCCACGGTGACGTCGACAATCCCCATGGAGACTCCCTTAATTAGATTCCACGGAATGACAGCTGCAATTAACCCTTTATTTGCACACCGTCAGAGAAGCGATACAAAAGCAGATTGGAAGTGTATCTAATTATACCAGCAGTCGGCTGTCCACGAATGTTAGCCGTGTCTCTAAATAGACACAAACTTGAGAAACATTGGCACACAGCTAGACACTGATATGCAACCAGTATGAAAAGGAAGGTACCCATAGCAAATGAAAATATAAAAAAATCAATAATGATGATATAAACATAATAAAATAATTATTGCATAGATAGTTCTTTAAAAATATACAGATGCACAGGTAATTTGAAGATGGTATCGAGTTAGATCATTCTAAAATGATGATTTCCAGAAAGAGAGTTTCGACCAGGGGCAAATCGGGTCTTCAGGTGATTTAGGAGGAGAGGATTTCAATCAGCCCGGATATAAAAGGCGACAGCGGGTCCTTAACGTAAAAAAAAAGCTTTGGCCTGCGACCAGGCGGAGCTTGTCGTTGATCTGCAAGAGGAAGGCAGGGTCAAATGCAGTAGGTGAAATGCAGCGACCAGGCAGAGCTTGTCGTTGATCTGCAAGAGGAAGGCAGGGTCAAATGCAGTAGGTGAAATGCAGCGACCAGGCCGAGCTTGTCGTTGATCTGCAAGAGGAATACCGGGTCAAATGCAGTAGGTGAAATGCAGCGACCAGGCAGAGCTTGTCGTTGATCTGCAAGAGGAAGGCAGGGTCAAATGCAGTAGGTGAAATGCAGCGACCAGGCAGAGCTTGTCGTTGATCTGCAAGAGGAATACCGGGTCAAATGCAGTAGGTGAAATGCAGCGACCAGGCAGAGCTTGTCGTTGATCTGCAAGAGGAAGGCAGGGTCAAATGCACTAGGTGAAATGCAGCGACCAGGCAGAGCTTGTCGTTGATCTGCAAGAGGAATACCGGGTCAAATGCAGTAGGTGAAATGCAGCGACCAGGCAGAGCTTGTCGTTGATCTGCAAGAGGAATACCGGGTCAAATGCAGTAGGTGAAATCCAGCGACCAGGCAGAGCTTGTCGTTGATCTGCAAGAGGAAGGCAGGGTCAAATGCAGTAGGTCAAATGCAGCGACCAGGCAGAGCTTGTCGTTGATCTGCAAGAGGAAGGCAGGGTCAAATGCAGTAGGTGAAATGCAGCGACCAGGCAGAGCTTGTCGTTGATCTGCAAGAGGAAGGCAGGGTCAAATGCAGTAGGTGAAATGCAGCGACCAGGCCGAGCTTGTCGTTGATCTGCAAGAGGAATACCGGGTCAAATGCAGTAGGTGAAATCCAGCGACCAGGCAGAGCTTGTCGTTGATCTGCAAGAGGAATACCGGGTCAAATGCAGTAGCCATCGTCTGAATGGACAGTCAAGCAGCTTATCTTCACGATTCTGCTCGCCGAGGCGACATCTCAGGGAGGCTTCAGTCAAAGTAGGCAAAGAAAAGAAAATCACTTGGCCAAGATTTTTTCCCTTCCCTTCTATATATCTGATCAGATAAGATAACAGAGACGCCAGGCAGGATGGTTGAATGCTCCTCTTGCGGGATCTGGGAAGGAATAGAGAACTCCAGTAACCCTGACGACGACAGCTACTAGAGTTGCTTTCAGCTGCAGATTCTGACAGTCTGGGTTCAGGAGATGGAGCTGGAACTGGATGAGATCCAGATCATTCGAGAGGCTGAAGTGGTGATAGACAAGACACATGGAGAGGCAGTTCTATCGAGTGCCAGGGGCACGAGAGACTGTGTGAGGTAGCCTGGAAAGATTTCCCATATGGCAATCTCCCTCAACATTCTGGATACCGTCGCGAAAATTGGGGGGTGGGGGCGGTGGGTGAATCACCTAACAGTATTCAGTCATTCAGTCACAGTGTTCGGCTCTCAGGCAGTTAGTTTGCCTCTGCGACTCAGAAGGGAAGTGGGCGTTGATCGGTGTCTGTGTGTGTGTGTGCGTGTGTGTGTGTCTGTGTGTGTGTGTGTGTGTGTGTGTGTGTGTGTGTGTGTGTGTGTGTGTGTACGGTGGGAGGGGTGCGGCGGCGTGAAAATCTCTATGTGGTGATAGGGTATTCGTTAGTGGTGCGGACAGGTAGTTCTGTCGGCGACAACGTCAGGAATATCTCGGATCGAGTCTTCAGCAAACTTAACTGGGAGTGTGAACAGTGAGAAATCGTGGCCCATTGAGTTGCCAATGACATGGGTACCATGAGAGGCGAAGTATTGCATTGCCAGTTGCGGGAGTTAAGAGCTAAGTTAAAAGGGATGGCCCTCCCGGATTTGCTGCCCGTGGTACGGGTTTGTAACTACGTAAGCAGAAAGACTATACAGATGCAAACACGAGGAATTCTGCAAATGCTGGAAATTCAAGCAACACACACAAAATGCTAGTGGAACGCAGCAGGCCAGGCAGCATCTACAGGAAGAAGTACAGTCGACGTTTCGGGCCGAGACCCATCGTCAGGACTAACTGAAAGAAAATACAGTAAGAGATTTGTAAGTCGGAGCGGGAGGAGTGTATCCGAAATGATAGGAGAAGACAGGGGGAGGAGGGACAGAGTTAACAGCTGGAAAGTTGATTGACAAAAGGGATACACAGCTGGAGAAGGGAAAGGATCAGGGGATGGGAGGACTAGGGAGAAAAAAAAAGAGGGAGGGGAGCACCAGAGGGAGATTCAGAACAGAAATGGAGTGATTGTGAGAGGAGCAGAGAGAGAAATAGAACAAGGGTGGAGGGGATTGCACTCTATAACGTTTTATAGAGTATAACATTATATGGTTGGTACATTGGCTGGTCGGCATAAAACAGAGAGTGGGAATAAAGGGATCCAATTCTGGCTGGCTGCCGGTTAACAGTGGAGTTCTACAGGAGTCAGCGTTGGGACAGCTGCTTTATAAGATCTATGTCAATGATCTGGGCAACGGCATTAACGCACGTATGGCTAAATTTGCCTCTGACAGAAAGATAGGTGGAGGAGCGTGTTTTGTTGGGAAACCGAAAGCCTGCAGCGAGACTGAGATAGTTTAGGAGAATGGGCAAAGACGTGGCAAGTGAAATACAATTTTGGAAGTTGTATGTTCATGCACTTTGGTGGAAGCAATGAACAGGCAGAATATTGTATATGTGATGTGATGTTGAGGCTCTATAAGACACTCATGAGACAATACTTGGAGTGTTGTGAGAAGTTTTGAGCTCCTTAGAAAGGATACGCTGACATTGGAGAGGGTTCAGAGAAGATTCATAAGAATGATTTAAGGAATGAAAGGGTTACCGTATGAGGACCGGCTGGCAGCTCTTGGGCTGTATTCCCTGGAATTCAGGAAAATGAAGTGGATCTTAGAGAAATATTCCCAATGTTAAACTTCCTGTACAGATTAGATTTGGGGGAGGGGATTATAGGACAAGAGTGCAGGATTAAAGAATGTCCATTTGGAACAGAGAAGCGGGGAAATTACTTTAGGGAGACGGTGGGAATTTGTTATCACGAGCGGCTCTGCAGGCCACGTCACTGGGTGTATTTAAGGCGGAGATAGATAGGTTCATGATTAGCCAGGGCATCAAAGGGTACAGGGTGAAGAAAGTCAGTGGGAATGACTGGAAGCATTGGATCAGCCCGTTATTAAATGTCGGAGCAGACTCGATAGGCCGAATGACCTACTTCTGTTTCTGGAACTTATAGTCTTATGCACATAACCACGTCATGAAATAGACTGAAATCAGTCTGGATATCCTTATGTTTAAAGCGGAGTTTGAAAGGTCGTTGATTACAAAGGGTATCAAAAGTTACGTGTCGAAGGTAAGAGAATGAAGTTAAGGACGATAATAAATCAGACATAATGTAAAGAAAAACTTCCAGTGGGCGCCTTTTCAATTCAGAAAGCGTCTTGTTAACGAGAGAGCTCAGATGAGAGTGGTCTTCTTACTCTTACCGATTGACCGACGGTGGGTGCGGTCTTTCATCGATTCTGTCATGGTTATTTATTCTGTTAGGAATCTATTGGGTATCCTAACAAGAGAATAAATCTCGTGGTATATAGAAACGTATATATCCTGATCCCGCCCCCCGATTTCTTTGGCTGCGTTAGTCCAGGGTAAGTCCGCCCAGAACTAGATGTTTCGATTCCAAACCAAATCCCGCTTGGTTTTGCTACTGTGTCTTTTGCAAACCGTTTGCAAACTGGTGACATGAAATAACAGACAGCATACAAATAATGGAATTATATTTATGGATCTTAACTTAACTAAAGGTTTAGTAACGTGTTACAAAAAGAATGAAGCCCATTCTAATTAGCAGTCAAATGGACACCAGCTGGAGCACGGCTTGAACTTCCTTGTCACTCCTGAGCTCTCGGACATTGTCAAAACACACACCACTTTCCAAAAGTTACCCGCAATCCATCTCGAGCAAACGGGTCAATGATCATGTGGTCTCTTTAAAGTCAAAGTGCTTTTATTATCAAACTGTTATGTTACCAAATACTGCGTTGAGATTCCTGTTCTTGCTGGTATCCGGAGCACAACAGAGAAATCAAATTGAAACATTGTAGTGCTGTGCAAAAATAATACGTTCCAAATAACCAATGTGCAACAGAGCACAAACTATGTGAACAAGACAGAAATAAGCGAATGAATGGATGGATAGATGGAGAGGTAGTTTGGCGGAAATAAAATAAACTAACACTGAGAACATGAATTGCAGCGTCCTTGAAAGTGAGGCAATAGCTTGTGGAATCATTTCAGATTTGAAGTCAGTGAGGTTAGTCAGACTAGATCATGAGCCCAGTGGTTGTAGGGTGACAACTGTTCGCAAAGCTGTTGTGTGGGAAATGCAGCTCCCTTCCCTCCTTCGCAATGGCATTAGCGAGAAGAGCACATGTCCTGGATGGTGGATCCTTGGTGATCGATGCTGCATTTTTCAGGATAGGCTCCTTGAAGATATACTCAGTGGTGGGGAAGGCTGTTACTGTGATGGACCGAGGTTTTTCTGTTCCTATGAACTGGTTTACCGATAACAGGACGTGACGTAATCAATCATCGTCCTCTTTAGAGTGCATGGATAGAGGTTTGTGAATGTTTTACAGGCCATGAAAAGGTGTTGTCAGACTGTAAATGTGTTATCTTTCCTTCTTCATAATGACTTCTGAGATTGATCCAGAACGGACCCTCTGATACGATAACGGTCAGGAATTTACGTTTACCGCCCCTTGCCACCTCTGATACCCTGGCGAAGATCGGCTGATGGATCTTCTGTTCTGCTGACATCGAGCGAGAAGATGTTCTGTGGATCTATTTAGTGCCATTTTCAATCTCCCCCCGATATATATGCCGAATCGACAACACTTTTGATTTGGCTAGCAGCTAAATCGATTACTCTTCTTGGTCTATCTGCGACATCGGTGTGAGGAACTGGCCAGTTAAATCTCGGATATTGTACCTGATGCTTTTGCACATTTCATGACCATACCAGCAGATTGTCGGAGGCTGTGTCAATGTTCAGATCAATGTAAGTTGTATAACCACCCACCCCACTCGCTTCAACAACGACCCCTTCCAATAAAGTTCCAATGGCTTTTTAGTGGGCCCAGGGAAGGATCACGATAATGACTCCGGGAATTAAAAGGTTAACGATTGAAGATCTGGGCCAGTACTGAGATTAGAAGAATGTGGGGAGTTATGGATAGCTCATTAGAATCTATCGAATGTTAAAAAGACCAAGATAGAGTGGATGTGTAAGAGGCTGGGAACAGAGAGCAGAACCTCAGAACAGACTGATCCAATTAGAGCAGGGATGAGGTGGAATTTCAACAGCCAGTGTGTGGCTAATCTATGGAATTGACTGACCCTGACGGCTGAGGAATCCATGTCGTTCGGTAAATTTAATGCGGAGCTTCATGAGGAAGTTGAGAAGACAGAAGGACAGAAGTGAAACGTCCCTTGATGGAAATCTGTAGCAGGTGTGATGGTCGCAAATGGTCTAATTCTGCTGTTTTGTCTCAGCTTCCTCTGCTCTCTGTTCATCTATGCGTCTAATTATAAGGCCGTAAAATATCGGTGCAGAATTAGGACGTTTGAACCATTGAGTCCACTCCGACATTTCTTCATGACTGACACAATGTTCCACTAATCTCTCAGGTCCTGCTTTCACCGCGTTTCTCTGCATGCCCTGACCAGTCAGGAACCTATCAACGTCTGTCTTCAATATACATAACGGCCTCGACAGCTGCCTGTGGCAAATAATTACACAGATTCACCAGTTGTTGTTTGAACAAGTCTCTCCTCTTCTCCGATTTAAAATGAAACCCTCTGTCTTCTGAGGCTGTGTCCTTTGGTCTTGGTCTCAGGCACCATAGGACATAACTTTGCCACATCCACTCTATCAAGGCTTTCCCCATTAGACAGGTGTCAATGAGGCCAATTTCACTCTGTACAGGGAATGTAAGTCCCTGACAGGAGGAAGGACAGGGTTGGAAACATAAGGTATCAGGGGATTTTGTAAATTTACTCAAGTGAGAAAAGGAGAAGTATGGAACATCAGTAGTTTCGCTGGAGACACATCTGTAGGAAATTGGAAAATCTGGGAGGTACAATGAAAAGTCATTAGCAATCATGAATGAGGTGAATCACAAGGCACTTCATACATACATCAAGAGGAAGAGAGGGTAGGATCATGCACCGATAAAGGGAGATCATATCCTTGGATGCGCAGAATGCCGGGGGGAGGTACTAACTGAGTACTTTGATTCAGTACTTTCCAAGGAAACGGATGTGGGGGACCAGGAAATCAATGTTTAGTGTATAATTACGCTAGAACGTTTCGAAGTCAAGGAGGCGGAGGGGCTGGTCCTCCTAAATGTTGACTAGGTCCACGGAAACTATTGGAATTTATCCCACGGTTATTGACACAGGCAAGAGGTAATACTGTTGGGACCTTGTTTGGTTTCCTCCTGTCCCCACCAGTCGCATAGCAGTTACCGGAGGACAGGCCAGTGTTATCTCTTTACAAAACGGTAAACGGTGGAAGTCCCGGAAACTATGGATAGGTGAGACTCAATTCAATTATACGGGCATAGGAGGTAAAAATTGGTATGTACACGATTCACGAGAGTTTGGAAAGCAGACCAGATTAGGGAAATCTAGCATGGCTTTGCTTGAGGCAGATTTTGTCTTTCAACTTGAATGAGTATTTAAACAAGGTGACGAAAGGGGTTAAAGAGGGTAAGACAGTTGATGCTGTCTACATGGTTTCAGTCAGGCTTTTGACCAACTCCCTCAAGGGACGCTGATCCAGAATCTTTAACAGCAAGGGATCCGCGGCGAAATGACTGTTTGGATTCTGAACACCGTTGCGCATAGAAGGCAGCGTAAGATAACTGAAGGGACATCTCCGAGATGGAGATCTGCAATTCGTGATGCTCTGCAGTGGTCTGTGCTGGGATCCCTGCTGTTTGTGATGTACATCAATGACCAGGATGAAAATCTAGATGGGTTGGCTTGTACGTTTGCCGGTCATACCAAATTTCGGTCGAGTTGTGGCCACTGTAGAAGACTGGCAAAGAATACAGTGAGACACAGATGAGCTGCAGTAATTAACAGTAAATTAACACTGATAATTCTGAGATGCTTCAACCTCGAGCAAGTAAATGCAAGGACACCGTACACTGCGAGGGAAAGCTGCTTAACCGTGATCTTGGGTTCCTAGTTTACAGCTCCTTCAACGTGGCTACGCAGGGCGACAAGGTGCGACGAGTCTAAATCATAAATCAGACGCAGCGAGGATCTCAAATCAGGATATTATGTTCCAACTGATGAAAACTGGTCAGACTACATCTGGGTTTTTGCACACAGTTCTGATCGCCCACCATTGGAAGGATACTGAGGATTTGGAGTGGATGCAGAAGAGCTTTGCCGGGACGCTGCCTGGTTTAGAGGACATGTGTTATAACGAGAGGCTGGACAAACGAGTCTGTTTCTCTGATTTAACGGAGGTTTATAAGCTTATCTGAAGCATGGATAGAGTAAATAGTGGGTATCTGTACCCCAGTGTTCAAATGTCTAAGAGCAGAGGGCATGCATCGAAGATGAGAGGAAGTAGTTTCAAGCGGGATGTGAGGGATAGTTCTACTGAGTCCATACCTCATGAGTGCAGATCAATGTCGGGCTTAGCGAGGTTGTGTGAATTTCTCGCCTCTATAGAAAACGCGAAATTTTGGGGGGTATTAACTGTTTTGAGTGAGTGCTAACGCCCCAATAGCTCTTTCCAGATGGCAGGGGCGTTAAGAGAGTATGGTCTGGGTGGTGGGGATCCCGGATGACGGATGTTGCTTTCCTGCTGCTGCGTTCCCTGTAGATGTAGTCAATAATGAGGAGGGTTTTACCCGTCACGGACTGGGATGCATACACTTAATTTTAAAATAATATTTTCTCTATAACCGGTACAGAACACATACCCTGGTTGTATAACCGTGACCAGAGAACGAGTTCCGATGCCGACTTCGCAGCTTCAAGAGACTCCCCACTGATTTCCCTCCGGCGTTAAACCCTGCAAGCGGGACAAGTGCTGCGCCGTCCCGCACAGAGTCTCCCGCACCGGCGTTGCGGGTACCAAACCGGCCTCTCTGAGGAGGTGAGACTTCACCTGCCAGTCTGCCGGTTTCACCTGATGTACCCGATCTTGCCAGTTCAGTGCGGCCTCCACCTCTTCGGTGAGATTCGAATGAGTTTCGGGGAATGTTTCTGCGAGTCATTCGGCATCGTCCTGCGCAACAGTTAGAACTGCCCTCTCGTCTGCAAATCTACTCAATCTTCTCATTCCCATTCTGAGAGTTTATTCTTGAACTGTTTATTATATTTACAGATACAGCGCCGCCCCCAGCAAAAATCAGATAATACGATTTAACCCTAAACTAATCTGGGGACAATATAGAAAAGCAAATTAACCTACCGGTTAATTTGGACTGTGGAAGGAAACTCTGGGAAAACGAGCACGTTGGACGAGTCGGTCGTGCAGACTGTCCTTACTGAGGACACCGGAAGTGATCTCAGAACTCTGACGCTGACCGTTAGGCTAAGTGCCCGACTACGATCTTAATTGCTTGGAATGGTATTTCTAGGTGAACAGCTCATATTCTGTCCAGGTAGTTTCCTACCTCAGGATATGAACATCGATTTCACCAGCAGCAGCTTATTTGTCCCTTCTCAGTACATTCTGCTGTTCCATCCGCTTTTCAGATTCCTCTCTCGTCTTTTCTGTTCAGTTCACTTACCCATCTTCTCGAGCTGGTGACCTCCTTCCACGCTTTCGTCTACTAGCATGTGTCCTCAGGTTCCCATTCATTCGTTCCTTTACCTCTTCCACCTATCACCACCCAACTGCTTACGTAAACACGCTCGCCCTTACGTTGCTCATAACTTATTTTAACATTCCCCCTGTCAGTAAGTAATCTGCCCCAACATCCCTTCAGCCAAACACTTGTCATTTCCAATCCAGAAAAAATAGTCTCCAAAGTGTCAGCTGTTCATTCTCTCCATTGGAACATTGCGGCACCAGAACTGTCCTGTCCGTCTACAAATTCGTGCTGAACCAATTAAACTAGTAACATAATGGCTAACTAATATTCCCTGCCTGCATTATAAGCACATCCTTCCATTTTCCTCACAGGCACATGTCCGTCTCAACATCTCTTCAAGGTCACTGCTCCTTGCGCCTGTATCACCACACCAGGAAGTGCATAATATGCACCCACAACTGTCTGTATAAAGGTCTTGCTCTTCAGAGTTCAATTCAAACTACCACCCGAAGAACCTCCGTCAATCTGTGTGTGTCTCAAAGTAAATGTGTTTGTGTGTCGTCTGAAAGATTATTAGTCAGCTCATTTGTACCGCTGTCCAATCAGAAACGGACGTATGCAGTGATGTTTATGGACATTTCCAGAGGGCCATAATATTTAACACCACCAGGATAGTCTGAAAGCTTCGAGCAAATGAGAAATGAGCGTGATTGCCTGTGTCCGGACATGAGGTTTCACCAGCTGCTAAGAAGCAGAAAAAACACAACACCTCACTGTAAACACGGGTGTCAGATTGCAGCAAATTATATGAGGACCGATCTATGATTACATGACCGTCCCTATATAATAATACAGGATAGACTAGCAACAAATTAGTTAACAGACACAATCATTCCGAACACACATTACTTACCTAAATCAATGCTTGTAATACGCCACAATATGATGAATTAAAAGAGAAAAGTGACAGGGGATAGAACATGAATAGGGTAAATATTGTCCCGATACTCTTTACAACCAGTATCATAGCAGTCATTACAAAACAGCATTAAAATATTAGCCCTGCAGGTAAAATATTGATATAAATCTGCGAATTACAAAATCCATCCAGAGTATTCTGAAAGCTCCGAACAATTGATTAATGGATGTGCCTGGTGCTGGTTTTATCCGTGTTGGTGTGAGTGAAGTTACTCACTCTCCTTCAGTTTATCCACTCTCATTCATCTCGTAACTGCTCCTGAACCTCAATTCAGAATCTCGAATCCTCAATCAAGTGTCTGGTTGAAAGGAAAAAAAAGACCTCAGACCTTGAACCTTGAAAAACCTTGAATCAAAGAGATTCAACGAAGTCCAGCTGCGCCGTGGTCATGAAAGCACCGGGAGATCTTCAGTTCCTGCGTACTCAGGCATGTTCAAGAGGATCATTTACTTTCACACCAAATATCGGAATGGAATTTGACAGCAGAACAATGGTTGGTGGCAGACGGGGTGATTTGACGTTCTCAGAAATAGTTTATTTTTCAGACACAATAGTCCTCAGAGTTTCATGAGAACGTCGAGAGAAATGTGAAAAAGAACCTTCCAGTGAGCGGCAGTTCGATGGCCGAAAACGTCAACAACAGAGATCAGATGTGAGTGGTGTTCGCACTCTTACCGTTGAGCGTATCATCTATTTATTTCTCAGTGGGATCAGTCTTATTCTTATTAACCGCAACAGTTACAGTCGCGGATTGTATCTCATTATATGGTTATATCATATTTGTTTGACAAAGCTGTGTTGACTCACTTCGATCTGGAGTTTTTATCACATAATCCACATCATGAACTATAGATATAATCTGATGAAGACCATGCCATTTAGCTTGGAAATGGTTCCTTTGCAGCGCGAAATGAAACAATACCTTATCTCCAGGCTGAAATGACCTCATTCCTGCTTCTTGTCATATCAGGTTTGCATTTTCTCTTGAGACGATTTTAAATTTTCTCTGCCTAAGCCAAAAGTATTATGCAAGCTATCCTTATATTCAAAACATATTACAGCAAATTAGTCCGTATTTCTTTATTAGTCCATTTTTCTTTTAATAAAGCCAAAGGTCCTCCGGCGTTATCCTCAAAAAAACACGTTCAAAAGGACTAAAACGTAGGGATCCTGCACTGACACACCTACTGCAAACAAAAGTGAATGAACGCCCTCATCACAGTCTTTTTCAATTTCCTCATAATATGCCCTACTCATGATTTTGAGGGTAGAATGGAACCTCTCCAAGGCTCCTTGTGATTCTGGATGTTATGCAGACGATGTAAACCGTTTATCTCCCAGTTTATAAACTATCTGCTGTAACAATCCAGACAAAAAATTACTACCTTGATAAGATTGTGATTCCTTAGGCAACCCAAAATAAGTAAAAAAAAATAACATCCTTTATTATAGTTTTAGCCGTTATATTCCTGAGTGGTATTGCCTCGGGAAACCTAGACGCTGCGTACATGAGGGTCAGCAAATTTTGATGGCCAGTTTTAGTTTTTGGCAATGGCCCAAAACAAACTACAGCTATTTTTGAAAACGGTACACCAAAACGCTGGAATAGTTTGCAGTAGGGCCAATGGAATAACTTGATTAGGTTTGCACACTATCTGACAAGTATGACAAGTTCGGCAATATGTCGCCACATCTTTTCTCAAAGCATGCCAGTAAAAAAATATTTAGAAACCCTGTTCACAGATTTCTACACACGTTGATGTCCACCCAAGGATATACTGTGAGCCAAATTTAAAATATTCCGATAAGCTTTTGGAACTACTACCTGGTAAATACTTCCCATTCCTCAGTTTCAGGAATTGTAGGTGATCTGCAGTTCCTCATTAACACTCCACTCTTAAAATAATATTCTTCTGCCACCTTTTCAATTTCACTGTCTGTAAAAGTTGTTCTTTTAATATGATAATCTGAGGGTCTCTACTCTGCTCTGCTATCATCTCCATCCGACACAGAGACACATTTTCGTTGTCAGACTCACGACAAGAGATTTTTTATCAAGCAATGAAGGTAAGAACGTTTCTAATACACCTCAAAATTCGAATCCCGAGTTGAACCCATCCTGTAGACACATCCGGCTTCGACCCATTCTCCTCATCCATAGCTCGGGTTACAATTCAAGTTGAATCCATGCTAGAAACTATCTCTGCTTCATCAGAAATGAGCGTAATAATCAAAAGCACTTCAGGAAAAATTTGTCCATCTGCTAAGTCATTCCCTAATAACAGAGAAACATCATTCACGGGTAAACTGGGTTGTAGTCCTACTGTAATAGGTCCTGTAACTGACCCTGATCTTATAATTATTCTATACAAGTGAACACGCATAAGGACACTCCTCACACCTCATATACTGTGTACACCACCAGTGTTAGTCTCATCACTAAATTTAAGAACACAGTCTAACATAAGTGACCGAAAAGTTCCAGTATCCCTAAGGATTTTTATTGGCACCGGACTGGATCCCCCTTTCAAGGATGCAAATCCTTCTTATATAAAATGATCATCTCCCCTCTTAACTTGGTCAGTTTCTGATAAAGCATTATTTGTACTTCTAGATCTCTGTCGATTTACAGGTTTTTCAATATTTGCACGCACGCATCTGGGACTGACTCCTTCTCCATCTTCTTCTATCGGAAGCTGTTCGCTATTACGTGGGCAGGTTTCTTACTATAATTACAGATAGAATCAAGTTGTCTTGCCTTCACAATTTTCCCTTCATCCTTACATTTCTCCCTAACTTCTAATTTAATTCCCAGTTTACCTTGATCCTCTGTGCTGTTTTTCCTATTAAACTTCCTACCCTGAGGAAATTTACGCTTATGGATTAAAGCATACTCATCCGCTAATTTAGCAGACTCATGCAATATAGCAGTCTTCCTCTCATTTAAGTATGCTCTTAGTTCATCAGGGATGCACCTTTTAAATTCCTCCATTAAAATCAACTCTTTTAAGTTTTCATATTTAAAATACACATTTTTGGGTGAAACCCATCTCTCAAAACACACAGATATATCGCAGGAAAATTCCACGTCTTTTTTTCCCCCGTATTTCTTCAAATATCTGAATATGTCTCCAGAAGCTTCTGGAGCCAGTTCATATGCTTTTAGTACATGCCGCTTCACAATATCATAATCAGGTGCTTGCTCAACTGTTAAAACTGTATAGACTTGTTATGCTGTACAATAAATTGCACTTTATAACATCACTGGCCATTTAACTTTCGGCCACTGTGAAATCAGAGCGTCAGCTTAAAAATGCAGAACATATTTATCTATTTATGCCTTATTGAATGGAGAAGCCAATATAATCTCCCGACCAGCAACAAACTGTTTGCTAGAAGTGGTCCCCTTATCCTCGGACTTCAGTTTCTCGAGCGTTAGTTCAAACTTCCTCTTTCTATCTGCTTCTCTACCGTCAAATTCTCTCTTTTTCTTTTCATCTTCTAACCGACATCATTCCGTGTCCACTTTACATTGCTCTAACTTCATTTGTTCGATAAGTAACTGCATCTCTAGATTAATTATTGGAAACATACCGAGCGCTTTTTCACCAAAATCACCCGACTCTGCACAGTGTGACGCGTTCTTCCCTGAATTACAACCTCTGTTGCAAACTTCGGAATTACTTTAAGGTCCACCCTTCTAGCAATCTCGATGCACCATCCTATTTTGCTTTCTGTAATACTTCCGTGTCTGTCTCTGCCAGAAAGTCGTCAATTTTCATTACTTCCAAATACCACACAGAACAAACAAACAAAAGCATGTTTTTCACTTTTCCAAATCAGATTGATAATTAAGCAATTACTTAATTTAAGGATCTGATCATATCCCGGAAGAGCCCCCATTTTGATATTATATGGACAGCAACAATAATTATAGAATCGAATCAGATTATATTGTTATGACCCCAGCCCCCTCCTTTGGCAGAATCGCAAGAGAGAGAGAAGCCTTAAGATTTGGAATGTGGTCTGGCCTCTCAGCCAGACAAAAGCCACGGACATGGCCATTGTCTTTGGAGACACCTTTGTGGAATAAGGGACTGGACTACGTGCAAACCCTCAGGGCAACGTGGGCTGGGTGATTGAGAAATATTGCCTCACCCCACCCTGATTGACATCTACCACCCTGCCAGTCCATATAAAAGGTGGGCTGCCGAGGCGGGCCCTCAGACGCACCAAGGAGACACACGAAAAAGACACGATAGCGCTTCCCGTCTGAGCGGGAAGCCATTTTGAAGGAAGCCACGTGCGTTAGATTCCGGATCGGGAGTCTGTGGCTGAAACCAAAGGAAAACCGTTTTAACTAACAACCGGGATTTGCTTCGCAAAGACGACGGGTAAGTGTTCCTTTTTCTCACCAATCCTCTCTCTCCAGCACGTGAAATACCAGCGGTTCCCAAATGGAAAAGCCTGCAGATTTATGAGTGACTTTTATATTCCATTGGACTCAGTATTCCGCTAGACAACGATAGAGCTTATTTCTGAGTGATTATTACTATACCTGTGCTTTAGATTGAGTTTTGACGGCGTATATGATCTGAATGTTTTGTATTAACCATACGTTTGTGCCCTATATAAATAAAAAAAAACGTTTGAAAGTAGTATCATCAGACTTCAGCGGACCTCTCTATCTTTGCTGGTAAGTCACCCGGTTACGGGGAACATAACAATATAAACAAACATAAACATTTATTAAACTCTGCTCATCAGAAGTGAAAAGTATACAAAGGACTAACTTAAACGGCAATTAACTGCTATACGGCAAGTTAACAAACAGCCAAACTATGGAATAGTTCTTAAAGTCGCACATTCAAACACGGTCTACACGTGGTAAATTCGAAAGTCCAAGTGATTTATACAGTCAGTCAGGAGAGACTTTACTGCAACAATTTCTCCGAAGAAACTGACGAATCTGCTGATCACAGTCGAGAGATGCCTTGTCCAAAGGACTCACGACGAAGGAAATAAAACTACTTAACGTAACTGATTTTTTTTGCTGCTGGAAAGTGAACACTGCACAAAATTTCCTGATCTTGTAGGAGTTATCTCTGATTCAGATTACTATTCCTGAAGGAAGATTCAATAATGTAGATCCTTCATAATACCGCTGTACGACACAAACTTTACTCAATCCTTCGGGTTCCCCTGCTTCGGTAAAGTATTCACTTTCCATGTCGACTGCAAAGCTGAATCAAAGATGGAACAAATTACAACCGTCAGCGATTGACGAAACTGCCGGCACAACGGTTTTTACATGCCACAGAAGGTAGAAACTCCACATTAAAAATGAAACTGCGTACACCCCGAACTAACTGCGTCACAGCAGGAATTTACCTTGATTTACCTGTTAGAACTTAATAACATGTGACCAAACACCGGCGGAAATTTACATCTTGTGACCACAAACTGGCGGGAAAATTACATCACCCCAGCATCACAAGACAATTACATCGCACTCACCAGATAAGGAATTATATCATAACTCATTCAAAAGGCACCCACGGGGTATGTAACCTCCCTCCAAATGCAAGGGAATTTTTCACGGTTGGAAAAAAAATGTAACAGCCATTTACAATAAAACACAAATGTATAAATTCTACAGCATACCGAATATGCATAGAATTATCATATGGCACCTTACAAACTAATATACGGTAGGAATGTTGCATATTTTGAAATGACTCTTTCCCTTTAATATAATAATCTTTTCCTTTGATAGGAGTTATCAGAATAATATACCCTTGTAACATCAAGCTCTTTTGCTGAATTGGAGTTGGATTTATTTACTTAACCATTTTCCTTAACCAACCACAGACCTACAACATAGCCAAGATAGGTCACAGTGGTATGACCAAATTCACTTTTAGATAGATAGATAGATAGATAGATAGATAGATAGATAGATAGATAGATAGATAGATAGATAGATAGATAGATAGATAGATAGATAGATAGATAGATAGATAGATAGATAGATAGATAGATAGATACTTTATTCATCCCCATGGGGAAATTCAACATTTTTTCCAATGTCCCATACACTTGTTGTAGCCAAACTAATTACACACAATACTTAACTCAGTAAAAAAAAAATATGATATGCATCTAAATCACTATCTCAAAAAGCATTAATAATAGCTTTTAAAAAGTTCTTAAGTCCTGGCGGTAGAATTGTAAAGCCTAATGGCATTGGGGAGTATTGACCTCTTCATCCTGTCTGAGGAGCATTGCATCGTTAGTGACCTGTCGCTGAAACTGCTTCTCTGTCTCTGGATGGTGCTATGTAGAGGATGTTCAGAGTTATCCATAATTGACCGTAGCCGACTCAGCGCCCTTCGCTCAGCTACCGATGTTAAACTCTCCGGTACTTTACCCACGACAGAGCCCGCCTTCCTTACCAGCTTATTAAGACGTGAGGCGTCCCTCTTCTTAATGCTTCCTCCACAACACATTAGCTAAGTTAATCTCCAGCGCAGTAATACGTTTGTATGTGCTTCGCAAATATCAGTTCCTGTAACTAAAGCATCAATATAGGCATTTTACCCATGAATCATACAATAATTCATCCGCTGGAAAGTTCCTGAGGCATTCTTCATCCCAAAAGGAAGAACATTATTTTCAGATAAACCAGATGTGGTTGCAAATGCAGAAATATCTTTACCTTTATCCGTCAATGGAACTCTCCAATAACCTTTCAACAAATCAATCTTTGCAAGGAACTTTGGTTGTCTGACTATGTCCACACAATCAACCACTCTAGGGATTGGATACGCATCTGTTTTTGTTACAGCTTTCACCTTCCTGTCATCAGTACAAAACCGATAACCATCGCCTGACGTAGGAACCAAAAGACAAGGTGAACTACTATTCGAATTAAAAGGTCTAAAAATATTATTCTCTAACATATATTTAATTTCTTGCTCAGCAAGAACACAGCTTTCCATATTCAACCTATATGGATGTTGCTTTATGGGTTCCGCATCTCCAACATCGAAATCATGTTAAACTACTGTGGTTCTTTTAGGAATCGGTATCAGTATTTTTATTATCGCCATGTAGGAGGACACATACAGGGAATTTGATGCCGGTTTCCCTGCGGTCTCTCTGTACAGAATTAAAAGCAAACAAAACAATAGTGCAAATAATCATAAACTATATACAAGGAGATCCCCCTCATTGAATGTACAGGTGGACTTGATTTATAAGAAGGAAGGGGTTGGAACAGGTGATGTCCAGGCTGTGATGGGTCTACAATAATGCCGCTTGCTCGCTTCCTGACTCAAGATGCATATAAGTCCTGGATTGAGGGAAGCTTCACACCGATAATCCTTTCCGCTGCCCTGACGGTTCGTTGGAGTCTGTTCTTGTCTTGTTTGTTTGTTGATCCAAACCAGACAGTGATGGACGAACAGAGAATAAACTGGATTATTCCAGAATTGTATTGAATCATCAGCTCCTGAGTCAGGTTGTATTTCCTGAGGAACGTCTGGAAATAAATCCCTATATTTCAAAAGTAACTGCTTCATCAGCTGCCTCTGCTCTGGTTGTAAATGAGCTAATATTTCATTAATATTTCCCAGAATTGTTGAATTGGGTAATCTGGCATAAATTAATTTCGGTTTAAAATTAGTTTCAGACGAATCATCCATATACTTCCCAGTGGGATAAGTCTCTCCCTCAGTCTCCGCAACAGTAACAGCAGAGGACGTTTTCTCATAATATGGTTTTATCATATTTCTATGACAAAGCTGTGTTGACTTCTTCGATCTGGAGTTCTTATCACATCATGCACATCATTAAATTTAGATATAATCTCATAAGGACCATGTAATTTAGCATGTAGTTTGTACCTTTGCACGGAGAATAGAACTAACACCTTATCTCCAGGCCGAAATAAGCTCACTTTAGCTTCCTTATTATACCAGCCTTGCATTTTCTCCTGAGCTGATTTTAAATTCTCCCTGGCTAAGCTACAAGCTCTAACTCTAGTCCCAAACATAAGTTCAAAAGGACTAAAACCTGAGGAAACCTGCACTGACTCCTTCACTGCAAATAAAAGTAGATATACGCACTCCACCCAGTCCTGTTCATTTTCCACAGAGTACGTCCTAATCATGGTTTTGAGGGTAGAAAGGCACGTCTTTCAAGACTCCTTGCGATTCTGGATTTATGCAGACGAGGTAAACTGTTTAACTCCAAGTTTATAAACTATCTGCTGGAACAATCCAGTCTAAAATTACTTCCTTGATCAGATTGTATTTCCCTCGGCAACACAAAGCAAGTAAAACATTTTATAAGAGACTTTATTACAGTTTTAGCCGTTATATTCCTGAGTGGTATTGCCTCTCGAAACCTCGACGCTGTTCACATCAGGGTCAGCAAATATTAATGGCCAATTTTATCTTTTCGCAATGGGCCTACACAATCTAAAATAATTTTGTAAAGCGGTTCACTAAATGCAGGTATAGTTTGCAGCTGGGCCACTGGAATAGCTTGATTACGTTTGCACACAATCTGACGAGTACGACAAGTTCGGTAAAATGTCGCCACATCTGTTCTCAAACCAGGCCAGTTAAACTTTTTTTAAAAACTTGTTCACAATTTTCTTCAAACCTTGATGTGCACCCAAGGGCACACGATGAGCCAATTTTCAAAACAGATTCAGATAAACTTTTGGGACTACTCCCTGTTAACTAACATCCCATTCCTCAGTTCCAGGAATTGTAGGTGATCTCCAGTTCATCATTAACACTCCACTCTTAAAATGATATCCTACCGGCAACTTAATTTCGCTATCTGCAAGAGTTGTTCTTTAAATGTGATAATCACAGGGTCTCTACTGTGCTCTGCTATCAGCTCCTTCCGAGATAGAGACGAATCTTCATGGTCAGACTTACTACAAGAGTTCTCTTGAAACAATGAACGTAACGAAGTTTCTGATACAAATCAAAATTCGAATCCAGTGTTGAACAGTTATGGGTAGCAGACCCATCAAGCTTCGACCCATCCTCCTCATCCATATTTATTTTTGGCCATTTCTCGGGATACCACACAGGTTGAATCCATGTTAGGACCTATGTTCTGGTTCATCAGGGATGTGCTTAATAGTCAAACTCACTTCAGGAAAAATTTGTCCATCTGTTAATTCATTCCATGAGATTAGAGAAACATCATTCCCGGGTAAACGGGGTCGAAGACCTACTTTAATAGGTCCTGTAACTAACCCTGACCTTCATTTTGCACTATTCATATGTGTAGGCATAAGGGCACTCCCAACAACTCGTATATAGTTTACATCACCAGTGTCATCCTCATCACTAAATTTTAGAGCACTGGCTAAAATAAAGGATTGAGAAGCTCCAGTATCACTAAGGATATATTTTGGCAACTGAGTGGATCCCTCTTTAAAGGATACAAATGCTTCGGTTATAAAATTATGATATCCCCTCTTAATTCTGTCAGGCTGTGACAAAGCTTCGTTTGTATTTCTTGAACTAGTGGATTTACAGGTCTTTCAATATTTGCACACAAGCATCTGGGACTGCCTCAGATACCAATGCAAAGAACAGTGAGACAAAGCAAATCGGGTGCATCACTTTTGCCATTCAGGTTGATAATTAAACAATCTCTTAAAGCAATAATAAGGTATCCCGGACGAGCCCCCATTTTTATTCCTGCGGCCGGCGACAATGAATAGAAAATTGAATCAGCTGTTATCAACAAACATAAACATTAATTAAACTCTGCTCAACGAATTGAAAAGTAAACAGACGACTAACTTTGAATGGTAATTAACTGCTATATGGCAAATTAACAAACAGTCAGACTCTGGATTATTTCCTAAAGTCTTAAATTCAAACACGTGGTAAATTCGAAAGTCCAAGTCCAAGTGATTTATACAGTCAGTAAGTGGAGATTTTACTGCAACAGTTTCTCCGAAGAAACTGCGAGTCTATTAAACAGTCGGCAGATGCATTTTCCAAAGGATTCACGGCGAAGTAAATAAAAAGGTTTAAATGAACTGACCTTTTTGCTGCAGGAAAGTGAAGACTGCACAAATCTTCCTGATCTTGCAGGGGCTATGTCAGCTGCAGATCGCTATTTCTGAACGAAAAATCCTTAAGGTCCATCCTTCATAAAACAGCCGAAAGACACCAACTTAAATCAAAGATGCAAAAATGTACAACCGGCAGCAATTGGCGAAACTGCCGGCACAACGGTTTTTCCTTAAAATAGAAAGCGGAAACTCCACCTTAATAACGAAACTGTGTCCGGAGACGAATACGCAGCAAAAATAACTAACGATCTACCCCGAACTAATTGCATTACAGCAGGTGTTTCCACGAATTTACCTGTTGGAACATAACATCATGTGACCACAGACTTGCGGGAAAATTACATCATGTGACCTCACACTGACGGGAAAATCACAACAACCATCACAAGACAATCACATCATGTTCACAGAATTCTCAATTACATAATGGTCAAAACACAGTCAAAAATACCCACGGTGTATGTTGCACCTCCCTGCAAAATAAAAAGAAATCTTTGCTCTTTTATGAACAAAGTTTTAGCTACTATTTAAAACTATGATACAAATTTATATTATCTATAGCATACACAACGTACATAGAATTTTCATACGACAACTTACAAATTAATATACAGTAGAAAAGTTACAAATGTAAAAATAGTACTCCGTAAAAAAATACATTGTACATTCAACATCTGGATAGACAGTTAGCAATCAAATTATCTTTTCCTTTAATATGAGTTTTCAAAATATTATACTCCTGTAACAGCAAACTATGTAGCTGAAATGGAGTTTGATCTATCTCGTTAATCATATTCCTTAAACAAGCCCGGGCCTAAAGCATAACCAAGGTAAGTCACAGTGGTATGACCAATTCACTTTTAGCTAAGCTAACAGTTAAGTTAGATTTTGAAAGCCTTTCTCCTAGTTTCTCCACCGCAGTAATATTTGATTCACAAGAATCATTTCCTGTAACAAAAGCATCAATATAGGCACCTGTATCTTTTATCCCATCAATATTTTCCAGAGTTGTTCAGTCTGGTAATCTGGCAGAAATAACATTGGATTTAAAACTTTGTTTCAGATGAATCATCCATTAACTTCCCAGTGGGTTTGGGCTCTCTCTTATTAAGCTCAACAGTCCCAGTATCGCACTGTTTTATCCTAATATGGTTTTATCACATATGTATAACAAAGCTGTGTTTACTTTCTTCGATCTGGAGTTTTTGTCACATAATGCACATCACTAATGTCAGATATAATCTGAAAAGGACCATGAAATTCAGCTTGTAAACCAACTCCTTATCTGCAGGATGAAATTAACTCATTCTAGATTCCTTATCAGTCCAGGTTTTGTATTTTCGCCTGAGCCGATTTTAAATTCTCCCTGGCTAAACTACAAGCTTTATGCAATTTATCTTTACATTTCAAAACAAAACCCAGCAAATTAGTCTGTATCACTTTCTGAATCCATTTTTCTTTTAATAAGGCCAAAGATCCTTTAACTCTATTCCCAAAAACAAGTTCAAAATGACTAAAACCTAAGGAATCCTGAACTGACTCCCATACTGCAAATGAAAGTAATTATACGCCCTCATCCCAATCCTTTTCATTTTCCACACAATGCATCCTAATCATGGTTCTGAGGGTAGGTTGGAACCTCTCCAAGGTTCCTTGCCATTCTGGATGTTATGAAGACGAGATAAACTGTTTAGCTCCCGGTTTATATACTATCTGCTTGGAACAATCCAGACGTAAAATTACTTCCTTGATCAGATTGTATTTCCGTCGGCAACACAAAATAAGTAAAACAAAATAATAATAATAATAATAATAATAATAATAATAATAATAATAATAATAATAATAATAATAATAATAATAATAATAATAATAATAATAATAATAATAATAAGAGTATTTATTATAGTTTTAGCCGTTATATTCCTGAGTGGTATTGCCTCGGGAATCCCAGACGCTGTGCAAGTGAGGGTCAGCAAATATTGATGGCCAGTTTTAGTTTTTTGGCAATGGGCATACAGAATCTACAATAATTTTGGAAACCGTTTCAATAACTGCAGGAATGGGTTGCAGTGGGGCCAGTGGAATTGCTTATACAGGTTTGCACACAATCCGTTAAGTATGACATGTCCGGCAAAATGTCGCCACATCTCTTCTCAAACGAGGCTAGCAAAAATGTTTAGTAACTTTGTGCACAGTTTTCTTCACACCTTGATGTCCACCCAAGTGCATACGATGAGCCGAATTTAAAATCTGATTTCGATAAACTTTAGTAACTATTACCTGCTAAATAACTTCCCAATTTTCAGTTCCAGGAATTGTAGGTGATCTCCAGTTCCTCATTAACACTCCACTCTTAAAATGATATCCCACTGGCACATTATCAATTTCGCTATCTGCAAGAGTTGTTGTTTTAATGTGATAATCTCAGGTTCTCTACTCTGCTCTGCTATCATCTCCTTCCGAGACAGTGACAGATTTTCCTGGTCCGATTTATTTCAAGAGTTTTGGTCAAACAATGAACTTAAATAAGTTTATGGCTCATCCTCAAAATCCGAATCCCGAGTTGAACGGTTATGGTTAGTAGATCCATCCTCCTCAGCCATCTTTGTTTTTTCCCCAATGCTCGGGTTACAACATAGGAGGAAGCCGTGTTGAACCTTTCTTTGTTTAATTGGAGATAGGCTTAATCGTCAAAATCAGTTCAAGAGAAAACGTGTCCATCTGCTAATTCATTCCCTCAGAATAGAGAAACATCGTTCACCGGTAAACTGGGTTGTAGGCATACTTTAATGGGTCCTGTAACTAACCCTGACCTTTAATTTACACTATTCAAATTCACAGTGTACACTCCCAATACCTGGTATATCGTTTACCTTACTAGTGTCAGCCTCATCACTACATTTTAGAACACTTTCCAACGTAAGTGCCCGAGAATTTCCAGTTTCTCTAAGGATTTTTAGTTGCACCGGAGTGGATCCCTCTTTTAAGGATACAAATCCTTCTGTTATAAAAAAGATCATATCCCCTCTTAACTTTATCAGACCTTGTGAAAGCTTCATTTGTATTTCTCGAACCCTGTGGATTTACAGGTTTTTCAAGCAGCTGGGACTGCCAACTTCTCCTTTTCCTTCAGTCGGAAACAGTTAGCTATTATGTCGGCAGGGTTCTTAGTAAAATACAAATAGGACCAAATTTTCTTGCCATCAAATGTTTCCCATCTTCATTATCTTTCTCCCTAACTTCTGATTTAATTTCAAGTTTACCTTGATACTGTGTGCAATTTTTCCTGTTAAACGTTCTACCCTGAGCAAATTTATACTTACAGATTAAAGCATACTCATCTGCTAATTTACCAGACTCCTGAAATGAAGCAGTGATCCTCTTATTAAGTATGCTCTTACTTCAAAAGGAATCCAGCTTTTAAATTCCTTCATTAAAATCAACTCTTTTAATTTTTCATATTTCCCATTCACATTTTTAGAGGAAAACCATCTGTCAAAACACACAGATTTATCGTAGGCAGATTCCACCTAAGGTTTTACACGGAATTCTTCAAATTTCTGAACCTTTCATTATAAGCTTCTGGAATCAGTTCATACGCTGTCAGGAGATACTGTTTCACATTATCATAATCCAGTGCTTGCTCAGCAGTTAAAATTGTACTGACTTGTTGTGCTTTACATTTAATTACACTTCATAACATCACTCGCCATGTATCTTTCGGCCACTGTGTAATCTGAGCAGCAGTTTGAAAAAGCTGAAAATATTCATCTATTTATGCCTCATTGAATGCACGAGCCAATATAACCTCCCGACTAGCAACAAACTGTTTCCTAGAACCTTTCGCCTTATGTTCGTAACTCAATTTCTCTATCGTTAGCTCAAACTCACTCTTTCTATCTGTTCACTAGCTTCAAATTCTTTCCTTTTACATTCATTTTCAAATCAACATCATTCCGTGCCCGATTTACATTGCTATAACATCATTAGTTCGATATGTAACTGCATCTCCAGATTACCTATTGGAAACCTATTGAACATTTTTTCACCCAAACCACACGACTCTGCATAGTGTGAAGCGTTTTGCCCTTACTTACTGCTATTGTTATAACCTTCAAAATTCCTTTCAGGTCTAAAATTCTAGCATTCTCGAATGAATCACCCTATTTTGACTCCGCAAATATCTCCGGGATGGCTATGTCAGAAAGCTGTCAATATTCATTGCTGTCAAATAGCACCCACAGACTAATAAAACAAAAAAATCGGGTATTTCATTTTTCCAAATCAGATTATTAATTGCACAATCACTTAAAAACTAAAACATCCCGGACGAGCCCCCAATTTATATAGATAGATAGATAGATAGATAGATAGATAGATAGATAGATAGATAGATAGATAGATAGATAGATAGATAGATAGATAGATAGATAGATACTTTATTCATCCCCATGGGGAAATTCAATTTTTTTCCAATGTCCCATACACTTGTTGTAGCAAAACTAATTACATACAATACTTAACTCAGTAAAAAATATGATATGCATCTAAATCACTATCTCAAAAAGCATTAATAATAGCTTTTAAAAAGTTCTTATGTCCTGGCGGTAGAATTGTAAAGCCTAATGGCATTGGGGAGTATTGACCTCTTCATCCTGTCTGAGGAGCATTGCATCGATAGTAACCTGTCGCTGAAACTGCTTCTCTGTCTCTGGATGGTGCTATGTAGAGGATGTTCAGAGTTATCCATAATTGACCGTAGCCTACTCAGCGCCCTTCGCTCAGCTACCGATGTTAAACTCTCCAGTACTTTGCCTACTACAGAGCCCGCCTTCCTTACCAGCTTATTAAGACGTGAGGCGTCCCTCTTCTTAATGACCTGCAGCAATGAATATAGAATTCAGTCAGATTTTATTTTAAAAAATTACAAAAGTATAAAATCTACAACATACTCCATATAGATAGATTTCTCATACGGCACATTACTAACCAATATATATTAGGAATGCAGCATTTTTTTTAAAATACCACTCCGTAAAGAAATTGTATATTGAACATCTAGTTAGACAGTCAGCAGTCACATTGTCTTTTCCATTAATGTGAGTTATTAAAATATTTTACTCCTGTACCATCAATATCTGTTGCTGAATTAGAGTTTGATGAAATTCCATAACAATTTTCCTTAATGCTGCCGGGCTTCTGTTAAGCCCGGAGCTTCAACATAACCAAGGTCGGTCACAGTGGCATGATCAAATTCACTTTTAATTCACAAGTTAATAGTTTAGTTAGCTTTTGAAAGCCTTTGAAATTTCTTTCAAATACTCCACCGCAGTAGTATGTAATAGAGAATAATAGAGAGTAATAGAGAAACCCTACAGCGCATCTTCAACATGAGCCTGGAGAAGAGAAGAGTGCCCAGACAGTGGAAAGCATCCTGTATTGTTTTGGTACTGAAGAAACCACAACCAAAGGAGTTGAATGACTTCAGACCTGTTGCCTTGACGTCGCTCGTGATGAAGACCATGGAGTGGCTGATAATACAGAATCTGAGGACACAAACCAGGCACGCCCGGGATCCTCTTCAGTTTGCGTATCAGGAGAAGGTGGGAGTGGAGGATGCTATCACGCATTTGCTGCACAAATCCCTCTCTCACCTGGATGGGGTCAGTGGTGCTGTGAGGATTACATTCCTGGACTTCCCTAGTGCCTTTAACATCATACAGCCCAGGATCTTAAGGCACAAACTAACGGAGATGGGAGTAGACTCTCACCTTGTGACTTGGATAGTGGACTACTTGACAGATAGACCTCAGTATGTGCGGTTGGGAGACTGTAGGTCTGACACGGTGGTCAGCAGCACAGGAGCGCCGCAGGGGATCGTGCTCTCTCCCGTCCTGTTCACCCTGTACACATCAGACTTCTAATATAACTCGGAGTCCTGCCATGTGCAGAAGTTCGCTGATGACACGGCCATAGTGGGGTGTGTCAGGAATGGACAGGAGGAATAGTTTAGGAAACTGATACAGGACTTTGTGATATGGTGCAACTCAAACTACCTGCGTCTCAATATCACCAAGGAGATGCTGGTGGACTTTAGGAGATCTAGGCCTCATATGGAGCCAGTGATCATTAATGGAGAATGTGTGGAGCAGGTTAAGACCTACAACTATCTGGGAGTGCAGTTAGACTAAAAGCTAGACTGGACTGCCAACACAGATGCCTGGTGAGGAAGGCACAGAGTCGACTGTACTTACTTAGAAGTTTGGCGTCATTCAATGTTTGCAGTGAGATGCTGAAGATGTTCAAAAGGTCAGTTGTGGAGAGCGCCCTCTTCTTTGAGGTGGCGTGTTGGGGAGGCAACATTAAGAAGAGGGACGCATCACGTCTTAATAAGCAGGTAAGGAAGGCGGGCTCTGTCGTGGGCACAGAACTGGTGAGTATAACATCGGTAGCAGAGCGCAGGGCGCTGAGTAGGCTACGGTCAATCATGGAAAACCCTGAACATCCTCTGCATAGCAACATCCAGAGACAGAGAAGCAGCTTCAGTGGCAGGTTGCTATCGATGCAATGCTCCACAGACATGATGAAGAGATCATTACTCCCCAATGCCATTCGGCTTTACAGTTCAACCGCCAGGGGGAAGATATGTTAAAGTGCCGGGGTTAGGACTGAGCTTAAGTTACCATTCAAAGTATTTTAGTAAACTATTTAAGAACTTTTTAAAAGCTATTTATTAATGCTTTTTGAGAGTGTGATTTTAGATGCATATCATATTATACTAAGTTAAGTATTGTATGTAATTAGTTTTGCTACAATAAGTGTATGGGACATTGGAAAAAATGTTGAATTTCCCCATGGGGATGAATAAAATACCTATCTATCTATCTATCTATCTATCTATCTATCTATCTATCTATCTCTCTATCTATCTATCTATCTATCTATCTATCTATCTATCTATCTATCTATCTATCTATCTATCTATCTATCTATCTATCTATCTATCTATCCTTCCCGAGTATCACTTGCTTTAACTAAAGGAATAATAAAGACATCTGTAACTTTTAACAAATAAATCATATAATGAATCAGCCGCTGGAAATTACATGGGACATCCTTTATCCCAAAAGGAAGAGTATTATATTCATTTAATCCAGATGAGGTAACAAATGCAGACATCTCTCAACCTCTATCCGTCAATGGAACTCACCAATAACCTTTCAACAAATCAATCCTTGTAAGGAACTTGGCTTGTCCGACTTTGTCCACACAATTAACCACTCTAGGGATAGGGTACTCATGTGTTTCTGTTACAGCGTTCACCTTCCTGTAATCAGTGCAAAACTGATTACTACTGCCTGACGTAAGCAACGTAAGACAAGCTGAACTACAACTCGAATTAGAAGGTCTAATAATATTATTCTTCAGCCTATATTTAATTTCTTGCTCAGCAAGTTCACATTTTGCCCTGTGCATCCGATATGGATATTCCTTTATGGGTTTGGCATCTACATCAGGTGAAACTACTGTGGATCTTTTGGGAACGTCCCGAAAAAAAATCCCTTTACTTTTAAAGTAACTGCTTAATCTGCTGCCTCTTCTCTGACTGTAAATGAGCTAATTTCTCAACAATATTTTCCAGAATTATTGAGTTTGGTAATCTGGCAGAAATAATGTTGGGTTCAAAATGAGTGTCAAATGAATCATCCGTTAACTTCCCAGTGCGATCAGTCCAATTTCTGGTAGTTCTCCCCACCTCCCCCTCCCCTTATCCCAGGTCCCTCTCTGCCTCTCTCCCCTTTCAACTTTCTGCTCCTTTATCTCGCCGGTTCTTTCATGCTTATCCCCTCCCCCCTTTATCTTTCCTCTGAATGGTTATCCACCTGGCGCCTCTAGCCCTTTCCCCTCCCCTACCTCTATTACTGGGCTTCGGCCCTCTTCCCCCCCCCCTCATTCCTGATGGAGGGGCACGACCCGAAACGTTGGCTGCCATTTTCACCGATGCTGCCTGAACTGCTGAGTTCTTCCAGCGTTGTGTACGTATTCTTTGATCCACATCATCTGCAGTTGCATTTTTGTGTTTTCATTCTTAACCGCAGCAGTCACTGTCGCGGACTGTTTCTCATAATACAGTTTTATCATATTTATATGACAAAGCTTTGTTGGCTTTCTTCGTTCTGGAGTTCTTATCACATACTCCACATCATTACCATTAGATATACTCTAATAAGGATCATGAAATTTCGCTTGGAAATGCTTCCATTGCACCAGGAAAAGAATTAACACCTTATCTCCACTCTGAAATGACCTCAGTTTTAGCTTTCTTATCATACCAGGTTTATATTTTCTCCTGAGCCGATTTTAAATTTTCCCTGCCTAAGCTACAAGCTTTGTGCAATTTATCCTTCTATTTCAAAACATAATCCAGCTAATTTGTTTGGACCTCTTTTCTAATCCATTTTTTTAAGAAATGTCCCCATAACTCTATACACAAAGACAAGTGCAATGGACTAAAACCTAAGGAATTCTGCACTGACTCCAATACTGCAAATAAATGTAAATGTATACACTCATCCGAATCCTTTTCACTTTCCACGGAACACGTCATAATCATGGTTTTAAGTGTAGAATGGAGCCTCTCCAAGGCTCCTTCCGATTCTGCATGTTATGCAGACGAGGTAAACTTTTTAGCTCCCAGTTTGTAAACTACCTGCTGGAACAATCCAGACATAAAAATACTACCGTGTACAGATTGTATTTCCTCCGGCAACATAAATAATTAGAAAATGTTATAAGAGCATTTATTACAGTTTTACTCGTTAGATTCTTCAATGGTATTTCCTCTGGAAATCTAGACGCTGTGCACATGAGGATATGAGGATCAGCACATACTGATGGCCAGTTTTAGTTTTTGGCAATGGGCCTACACAATCTACAATAATTTTGGAGAACGGTTAACTGAATTTAGGAATAGGTTGCAGTGGGATATTGGAATAACTCGATTAGCTTTACACACAAGCTGACAAGTATAACAAGTTCGGCAAAATGTCACCATATCCTTTCTCAAACCAGGCAAGTAAAAATGTTTAGAATCCTTGTTCACAGTTTTCTTCACACATTGATGTCCACCCAAGGAAATACGGTGAGCCAAAGTTAAAATCTCTTTCTGATAAACGTTAGAAACTACTACCTTGTCAATAACTTCCCACTTCTCAGTTACAGGAATTGTAGGTGATCTCTAGTTTCTCATAAAGACTCCACTCTTAAAATTATATCGTATTGGCACCTTTTCAATTTCACTATCTGTAAGACTTGTTCTTTTAATGTGATAATCTGAGGGTCTCTACTCTGCTCTGCTATTATCTCCTTCATAGATAGAGACAAATCTTTATGGTCAGATTTACTGCAAGAGCTTTGATCAAAAAATGAAGTTAAGGCAGTTTCTGACTCATCCTCAAAGTTCGAATCCCGAGTTGAAAAGTTATGGGTAGCGGATCCATCCTGCTTCACCCATCCTCCTCATCCATATTTTTGGCCAAATCTCGGTTGTCAACACAGGTTGATCCATGTTAAAACCTATTTTTGATTCTGCAGAAATGGGCGTAATTGTCAGAAGCACTGCAGAAAAAAACTGATCCATCTGTTAAGACATTCCCTCAAAATACAGAAATTTCATTCACGGATAAACCGGGTTACAGTCCTACTTTAATATGTTCTGTAACTAACCCTGAGCTTAAAAGTACTCTATGCAAATGTACAGGCATAAGGGCACTCCCAACACATCATTTATAATTTACCTCATCGGAGTCAGCTTATTCGCTAAGGTATAGCATACTCTCTAACATGGGTGACTGAAAAGCTCCGGTATCCCTAAGGGATTTTATTGTCACCGGAGTGGACCCTCTTTCAAGGATACAAATCCTTCCGTTATAAAAACGATCATATCCACTCTTAACTTCGTCAGATTCAGACAAAGCTTCATTTGTATTTGTCGAACTCCGGGAATTTACAGGTTTTTCAATATTTTCACACAAGAATCTGGGACTGCCAGATTCTCCTTCTTCTTCTGTCTGAAACTGTTCGCTATTACGTGGGCAGGTTTCTTACTATAATTACGAATAGGACCAATTTGTCTTGCCTTCACATGTTTCCCTTCATCCTTACCTTTCTCCCTAACTTCTGATTGAATTTCTGGTTTACTTTGATTCTCAGTGCTATTTTTCCTTTTAAACGTTCTACCCTAAGCAAAATTGTTCTTATGGATTAAAGCATACACAACTGCTAACTTAGCAGTCTTCGGAAATGTAGCAGTGAATCTCTCATTAAGTATGCTCTTACTTCAACTGGGATGTACCTTTTTAAATTCATTCATTAAACTCAACTCTTTCAAGTGTTCATATTTCCCATTCACATTGTTAGAGGAAACCCATCTGTCAAATCACACAGATTTATCGTAGGCAGATTCCACGGTATTCCTCAAATTTCTGAATCTTTCTTTCTAAGCTTCTGGAACCAGTTCGTACGTTTCAGTATATGCTGATTTACATTATCATAATCCAGTGCTTGCTCAGCAGTTAAAGCTGAATAGACTTGTGGTGCTTAACATTTAATTACACTTTAGAACATCACTGACCATTTGTCTTTCGGCCGCTGTGAAATCAGAACAACCATTTAAAAATGCTTAAATATTTATCAGTTTATGCCTCTTTGAATGGAGTAGCCAATATAACCTCCCCACTCGCAACAAATTGCTTCTTAGAACAACACGCCTTATCCTCGGAACCCAATTTCTCAATTGTTAGCTCAAATTCCCTCTTTCTATCTGATTTCCTAGCTTCAAATTCTCCCCTTTTATTTTGATATTATAACCGACATCATTCCGTGTCCGCGTTACATTGTTCAATCTTCATTTGTTCCATATGTAGCAGCATCTCTAAATTAATTATTGGAAATATATCGAACACTTCTTCAACAAAATGATCGAACTCTACATGCTGTGACGCGTTTTTCCCTGAATTTCCGCCTTTGTTGCAACCTTCGAAATTCCATAAAGTCCAACCTTCTAGCAATCTCGGATGCATCATCCTATTTTGTCTTCGCTAATAACTCCGTATCTGGCTCTTCTAGAAAGTCCTCATTATCGATTGCTGCGAAATATCAAACTCACGCCATTGGCGAAAAAACAAATCATCGTGAATTTCACGTTTCCAAATCAGATTGATAAGTAAACATTCAAAGTCCAATTGTATTATCCCGGGCGAGCCCCCAATTTTATTGACTGTAGCCGGTAACAATGAATATAGAATTGAATCAGGATTTATAAACAAACATAAACATTTATGAAAAAGGAGAGAAAATTAAACAAACGACTAACTTAATCGGAAATTAACTGCTTTCTGGCAATTTAACAAACAGCCAAACTCTGGAATAGTTCTTAAAATCTTAAATTCAAACACCGTCTTAAAGAGATAAATTCAAAAGTCCAAGTGATTTATACAGTCAATAAGGAGAGACTTTACTGCAGCAAATTCTCCAAAGACACTGACGAATCTGTTAATCACAGTCGAGAGATGTCTTGTCCAAAGTATTTACGACAAAGGAAATAAAACGACTTAAATGATCAGACCTTTCTGCTAGAGTATGAACGCTGCGCAAACCTTCCTGATCTTGCAGGGGTTAACTCAGCTGCAGATCACTATTCATGAATGAAGATTCAATAAGGTCGATCTTTCATAAAACCGCCAAACGACACCAACATTGCTCGATCCTTCTTGTTCCCATACTTCGGTAAAGTTCTCCATATCGACTGTAAAGATAAATCCAAGACGCAATAAACTACAACCGGCAGTGATGTCGAAATTACCGGTACAAAAGTTTTTCGTTACAGTAGAAAGAAGAAACTCCACTTTAAAAACGAAACTGCGTCCTGAGACGAATACCCGGCAAAACTAACTAATGATCTACCCCGAACTAACTGCCTCACGCAGCGGTTTTCCCTTATTTTTATTTACCTGATGGAGCATTACATCATGTGACCACACACCAGCGGGAAAATTACATCATGTGACCTCACACTGGAGGGAAAATAGAACACCCCAACATAAGAAGACAATTACATCTTGCTCACAAGATACTCAATTACATCATGATCATAATACAGTCTAAAGATACCAACGGGGTATGTAACACCTCCTTCCAGAAAAAAAAAGGAAATTTTAGCTGTGTTATGAACAAAATTTTAACAACTATTTACAAATAAGCACAAATGTATAAAATCTACAACGGACATAATGTACATCGAATTATCATACAGCACATTACAAACTAATATACAGCTGAAATGTTACTAATGTTGAAATACCACTCCATAAAAAAATGACATTGTACATTCAGCATCTAGATAGGCAGTCAGCAATCACATTATCTTTGACTTTATGTAAAAGTTATCAAAATATTATACTCCTGTAACATCAAACTCTGTTGCTTATCTGGAGTTTGATTTCTTTAACCGTTTTACTTCACGAATCCCGGGCCTGCAACATAACCAAGGTAAGTCACAGTGTAATGACCAATTTCACTTTTAGCTGAGTTAATAGTTGTGTTTGCTCTTGAAAGCCTTTCACATAGATCTCCACCGCAGTAATATGTGCTTCCCACGTATCATTTCCTGTAACTAAATTATCAATATAGGCACCTGTATCTTTTAACCCATGAATCATCTAATTAATCATTCGCTGGAAAGTACCTGGGGCATTCTTCATCGCAAAAGGAAGAACATCATATTTATATAACCCAGATCGTGTGACAAACGCAGAAATCTCTCTACTTCTATCCATCAATGGAACACTTTTTCCAAACTAATCGTTGTCAGGAAATTTGCTTGTCCGACTTTGTCCACACAATCATTCACTCTAGGGATT
Source organism: Hemitrygon akajei (assembly GCF_048418815.1). Classification (NCBI taxonomy): domain Eukaryota; kingdom Metazoa; phylum Chordata; class Chondrichthyes; order Myliobatiformes; family Dasyatidae; genus Hemitrygon; species Hemitrygon akajei. The sequence continues at coordinate 6,276,564 of NW_027331937.1, read as the reverse complement.
GGATACGCATCTTATTTTGTTGCAGCGTTCAGCTTCCTGTAATCAGTACAAAACCGATAACCATCGCCTGATGTAGGCACCATAAGACCAGGTGAACTCCAACTCGAATTAGAAGGTCTAAAAATATTGTTCTGTAACATATATTTACTTTATTGCTCAGCAAGTTCACATTTGTACATGTTCAACCGATACGGATGTTGCTGTATAGGTTTGGCATCTCCAACATTGACATCATGCGAAGCTACTGTGGTTTTATTGGGAACGTCTGGAAATAAATCCCAATATTTTAAAAGTAACTTTCATATGCTACCTCTGCCTTGAATGTAAATGAGCTAATTTATCATCAATATTTTCCAGAATTGTGAAGTTTGATAGACTGCCAGAAATGATATTGGGTTTCAAATGAGTATCAGATGAGTCATCCATTAACTTCCCAGTGGGATCAGTCTCATTCTTATTAACCGCAACAGTATCGGACAGTTTCTCATAATATAGTTTTATATGACAAGGCTGTATTGACTTTCTTCAATCCGAAGAGTTTCTCACATAATCCACATCATTAACTTGAGACATAATCTCAAAAGGACTGTGAAATTTAGCGTGCAAATGGTTCGTTTGCACCGTGAAAAGAACCAATACCTTATCTCCAGACTGGAAACACTTAATTCCAGCTTCCTTATCATACCAGGTTTTCGTTTTCTCCTGAGCCGAATTTAATTTTTCCCTGGCTAAACTACAGGCATTAAGCAATCTACCCTGAAATTTCAAAACATAACCCCGGAAATTAGTTTGTACCTCTTTATTAATCCATTTTAATAAGGCCAAAGGTCCTCTAACGCTATGCCCAAACAGAAATTCAAATGGACTGAGACCTAAGGAACCGGCACTGACTCCAGAACTGCAAATAAAAGTAAATATACGCCCTCATCCCAATCCTTTTCATTTTCCACACAATAAGTCCTAATCATGGTTTGAGGGTAGAATGGACCCTCTCCAACGCTCCGTCCGATTCTGGAAGCTATACAGACGAGGTAATCAGTTTAGCTCCCAGTTTATAATCTATCTGCTGGAACAATCGAGATATAAAATTACAACCTTGATCAGATTGCATGTCCTTCGGCAACCAAAAATAAACAAAGAATTTTATAAGAGCCTTTATTACCGTTTTAGCCGTTATATTCCTGCGTCGGATTGCCTCTGGAAACCTAGACGCTGTGCACATGATGGTCAACAAATATTAATGGCCGGTTTTTGTTTTTAGCAATGTGCCTACACAATTTACAAAAACTTTGGAAAACGGTTCACCAAACGCAGTAATAGGTTACAGTGGGGCTATTGGAATAACTTGAATAGGTTTTCATACAATCTAACAGACATGACAAACTCGGCAAAATGTCCCCACTCCTTTTCTCAAACAAGGCCAGTAAAAATGTTTAGAAGCCTTGTTCACTGTTTTCTTCACACCTTGATGTCCACCCAAGGGCATACTATGAGCCAAAGTTAACTTTCCGACTGTACGAAAACTGGCAGCGTTGTGGCAAAACTGCAGGCAATAACATTTGAAACTTAAGATAGGAAGAAAAACTCCACTTTAAAAGAAAACTGCATCATGAGACGAATAGGCAGCGTAACTGGCGAATTAAACGACGATCTGTCTTGCGTCACAGCAAGGCTTTCCCATTTCATACCTGTTGGAACAGGCCATCATATGATTTCTAGGCGGGATAATTGCATCATGTGACCTCACACTGGCGGGGAATTACATCATCCCACCATTACAAGATCATTATATCATCCCACCATTACAAGACCATTGCATCATCCCACCATTACAAGACCATTACATCATGCTTACAAGGTACTCAATTACATCATGGTAATTGGGCAGTCACAGGACACTCACGGGTTATGTAACTGGATGAAAGCATACTCATCAGCTAAAAAGCTGTACAAACTCGTTGTGCTTCGTCTTTAATTACACTATGTAATATTACTGGCCATTTCAACTTCGGTCACTATGAAATCAGACCTAAAGTTTCAAAAGGTTGAAAATATTTCTCTACATCAGTTTCACGAAACGGAGTATCCAATCTAATTTCCTGACTACCATCAAACATTTCTTCTAGAACCAGAGAACTGATCGCCAGAAATTAATTAATTCCACCATCGCGAGTTAAAAAATTCTCTATTTTTTTAATTTTCAGCTTTATTTTATTTTATTTTATTTTCAGACTTAGCTAAGTATGGTGATGCGAGAAAGTCGTCAATATCCATTGCTGCTGAATACATCCCACAAACCAATCAAGCAAAAGGATCAGTTATTTCCTTTTTGCAAATCACAATCTATGTAAACAAGCATTTAACCACAACAAACGGAAAATTTCCCGAGAGCCCCCGATGTTATGATAGGGCAACATTATCATAAGACAGTCTCAGGGTACCCATAGGGTACTTAACAGGATCAAAGCATACTCATCAGCTAAGTTAGCAGACTCCTGCAAGATAGCAGTGTCACTCTCATTTGAGAATATCCTTAATTGGACAAGGATATTTCGTTTATATTCCTCCATTAAAATTAGCTCTTTCAATTTATTATAGTCCACATTTACATTTATAGAATAATCCCATCTCCGAAAACACACAGCTTTATCGTAAGCAAATTCCACGTAAGTTCTTTTTCCACGGTTTTCTTCAAATTTCTGAATCTTTGTCTATATGCTTCCGGAACCAGTGCATAGATTTTAGTATATGCAGCTTCACAATATGATAATCAAATTCTTGCTCAGCAGTTAAAGCTGTATACACTCGTTGTGCCTTGCTCTAATTACACTCTGTAATATTACTGGACATATGTCCTTCGGTCACTATGACATCAGAGCAAAAGTTTCAAAATGTTGAAGATATTTCTCTACAACTGTTTTACTAAATGTGGGATCCAATTTAATTTCCTGACTACCATAAACTTTTTTCTAGATCCAGAAAACTGATCGGCAGAAAGTAATTCCACCATCGTGAGTCAAATTCATTCTATTTATTTTCAGCTTCTAACCGACTTAGTTCCACGTTAACTTCCAATTGTTTCTCTTTTAAGTCGGATTCTATTCTTGGCTTTTCTAACGCTATGTGTTCTAGGTGGAACTGGATATCTGTTTTACCTACCGGGAACCTTTCGAACACAGCTGCATCAAAAACACCCCAATCTTTATAGAGCTCCGCGATTTTCCTCTGAACTACAATCTTTGTTGCAGCCGTGGAAATACCCGTAAGTTCCAACCTGCTAGCAATCTCGGATACATCACCTTTTTTCTCATTCGCTAATAACTCTGGTGATGCGAGAAAGTCGTCAATATCCATTGTTGCCGAATACCATCCACAAACCAATCAAACAAAAGAATCGGGTATTTCGTTTTTTTCAAATCACACTAAGTAAACAAGCATTTCAGCACAAAACCTTAAATATCCCGAGAGTCCCCAATTGTTATGATACGACAGCAATGAATAAAACTGAGACAGGTTCTTTTTTTTTATTAACAAAGAAACGATTATTTAAACTCAGTTCAACAACAATAGAAAAGTAACGAAACGACTAACTTTACCGGAAGTTATCTGATATACTGGAAGTCCAACAGTTTGAAAGCGACAGAGGCGAGGACAGTCTTAAAACGATAAATGTAAAATTCCAAGTGACTTAGACAAGCCAGTTGGGAGAGACTTCCCTGGAGTAACGTATTCCTCGACGACGTGACATTACTGCTTGATCACAGCAGAAATATGCCTTGCCCGCTGGATTGACGACGAAGGATGTTAAAACGGCTTAAAGGAACTGAAATTTTTCTTTGGCGAATGATACTGCCCCAATCCTCTCTGCTCTTAGAGCAAGGATTATTTCGAATGCATATTACTATCTCTTTGAATGAGGAACCAGTTCATAGATTTCAGAATATGCGGCTTCGCAATATCATAATCAAGTTACTGCTCAGCAGTTAAAACTGTATACACTCATTGTGCCTTGCTTTAATTATACACTGTAATATTACTGGACATTTCTCCTTCGGTCACTATGAAATCAGAGAAAAAGTTTCAAAATGTTGAAAATAGTTCTCTACATCTGTTTCACTAAACGGCATATCCAATTGATTTTTCCTGAAGAGCAATAAACTTTATTCTAGAACCGGAGAACTGATCGGCAGAAATTAATTCCGCCATCCCGAGATCAAATTCCTTCTTTTTATATTTTCAGCTTACAACCGACTTAGCTCCAAGGTAGCTTCAATTTGTTTCCGTTGTAAGTCAGATTCTATTTTAGGCTTTTCTAACGACACCTGTTCTAGGTGGAACCGGTTCTCTGTTTTACTTACAGGTAAACTATCTAAGACAGCTACATCAAAATTATCGCAATCTTTGTAGTGCTCCGCAATTTTCCTCTGAACTACAGGCTTTGTTGTAGCCGTCGAAATACCAATAATTTCCATCCTGCTGGCAATCTCAGATACATCACTGTTTTTCACCTTGGCTACTAAATCTGGTGATGCGAGAAAGTCGTCAATAGTTATTGTTGCCGAATACCACCCAGAATCCTCTCTAACAAAAGACTAAGGTATTTCCTTTTTTGTAAATCACACTACTAAGTAAACAAGCATTTCACACAAACCGAAAATATTCAGAGAGCCCCCAATTGTTACTATACGGTAACAATGAATATAGAACCGAGACAGGTTCTTTTTTTTATTAACAAAGAAACAATTATTTAGCTCAGTTCAACAGCAATAGAAAAGTAAAGAAACCACTAACTTTACCGGAAATTAACTGCTATCCTCGAAGTCCAACAGTTCTGAAAGCGATAAATGCGAACACAGTCTTAAAACGATAAATGTAAAAGCCCAAGTGAATTACACAAACCAGTTAGGAGAGTCGCAGCATAACCGGGTAACTGACGAATAAAACAACGAACTGAACTACGTCACAGCGAGGCCTTCCCCTTTTAAATCTGTTGGAACAGACCATCATATGACTCTAGCGGAAAAATGACCTCATATGACCTCCGACTGGCGGGGAATTACATCAACCCACCATCACAGGGCCAGTACATCATGCTCACCAGGTACCCAATCACATCATTGTCATAAGACTGTCACAGGACATCCACGGGGTATGTAACAGGATGAACGCATACTAATCAGCGAATTCATGAGTCTCCTGCAAGGTAGCAGTGTCTATCTCATTTGACAATGTCGTTCCTTCTACAAGGATGTTCCGCTTAAATTCCTCCATTAAAAACTCTTTCAATTTATTATAGTGCCCTTTTACATTTTTTAGAAGAACCTCATCTCTCAAAACACACAGCTTTATTGTAAGCAAATTCCACGTGTTTTTTTTTCCCACGTATTTCTTCAAATTTCTGTATCTTTGACTATATGCCTCCGGAACCAGTTCATAGATTTGAGTATATCCAGCTTCACAATATCATAATCAGGTGCTTGCTCAGCAGTTAAAGCTTTATAAACTCGTCGTGGCTCGCCTTTAATTACGCTCTGTAACATTACTCTCTATTTCTCCTTCGGTCACTATGAAATCAGACCAAATGTTTCAAAATGTTGAAAATATTGCTCTGCATTTGTTTTACTAAATGCAGGATCCAATTTAATTTCCTAACTAACAACAATCTTTTTTCTAGAACCAGATGACTGATCACCAGACCTTAATTCCGCTATCGCGAGTTCAAATTCCCTCTTTTTACTTTCATTTTCTAACCATCCTAGTTCCATGTTAACTTCCAATTCTTGCTGTCTTAAGTCAGATTATGCTGTAAGTTTTTCTAACGCTACATGTTCCAGGTGGAACGACATCGTTGTTTTACTTACACAGAACCTATCTAACACAGCTGCATCAAAAAACCCCTAATATTTATAGTGCACCGCGATTTCCTCTGAACTACAGGCTTCGCTGTAGCCGTCGAAGTACCCGTAAGTTCCAACCTGCTGGCAATCTCAGATACATCACTCATTTTCACCTTGGCTACCAAGTTTGGTGATGCGAGAAAGTCGTCAATATTCATCGTTGCCGATTACCAACCAGAAACCTAACAGCAGAAGAATCGGGTATTTCCATTTTTGCAAATCAGAGCACTAAATAAATCAGCATTTTAGCAATAATTGGATCATATCCCGCGAGCCCCCAATTGTTATGATACAGCAACATTGAATATAGATCTGAGACAGATTCTATTTTTATTAACAAAGAAACATTTATTTAAACTCAGTTCAACAACAATCAAAAAGTAAGCAAACGACTAACTTAACCGGAAGTTAACTGCTATACTGCAAGTCCAACAGTTCTGAAAGCGCTAAATCCGCACCATGTCTTAAAGCAATTAATGTAAAACTCCATGTGATTTAGACAAGCCAGTTAGCAGAGCCTTCCCTGGAGTAACGCATTCCTCAACGATGTGACGTTGCTGCTGATCCCAGCAGAAATATGTCTTAACCCATGGATTTAGAGGAAGAAATTTAAAACCGGCTTAAAGGAATTGAATTTTCTCCTTGGCGAATGATATTGCCCCAATCCCTTCTGCTCTTCTAGCACAGATTATCTCGGATGCATGTTACTATCTCTTTGAAAGAGGAAGCAATAAGCTCAACAGTGTATTACCGCCGACGACCCCAACTTTTACTCGATCCTTCGGTTTTTTGTAATTCAGTCAATTCTTAACTCTCCGACTGGACTAAAACTGGCAGCGTTGTGGCGCAACTGCCGGCAATAATATTTGAAACTTAAGTTGGAAAGAAAAACTACATTTTAATACAAAACTTTATCATGAGACGAATACGCAGAATAACCGAGTAACAGATCAGCGTCAGAGCAAGGCCTTCCCATTTTATATCTGTTGGAACAGGCCCACACATGACCTCTAGGCGGGATAATTACATCATGTGAACTCACACTGGCGGGGAATTACATCCACCAAAAATCACAGGACCATTACATCATGCTCACCAGGTACTCAATTATATCATGGTCATAAGACAGTCACAGGACACCCACGGGGTATGTAACAGCATGAAAGCAGACTCATCAGCGAATCCATCAGTCTCCTGTAAGGTAGCAGTGTCCCTCTCATTTGACAACGTCCTTTCTTCGACAAGGATGTTCCGTTTAAATTCCTCCCTTAAAATCAACTCTTTCAATTTGTTATAGTCCCCCTTTATATTTTTAGAAGAGCCCCATCTCTCAAACACACAGTTTTATCGTAAGCAAAATCCACGTAAGCTTTTTTTTTCCCACTGATTTCTGCGTATTTCTGCATATTTGTCTATACGCTGCCGGAACCCGTTCATAGCTTTCAGTATAAGCAGCTTCACAATATCATAATCAAGTTCTTACTCAGCAGTTAAAGATGTATACACTGGTTGTGCCTTGCCTTTAATTACACTCTGTAAATTTACTTGCCATTTCTCCTTTATCAGAGCAAATGTTCAACTTTTTTTTCGAAAATCAAAAGACTGATCACCAGACATTAATTCAGCCATCGCAAGTCTAAATTCCGGCATTTTTTTTTTACTTTCAGCTTCTCACCGACTTAGTTCCAAGTTAGCTTCCAATTGTTTCTGTTTAAAGTCAGATTCTCTTCTAAGCTTTTCCAACGCTAGCTGTTCTAAGTGGAACTGCATCACTTCTTAGTTGCAGGGAACCTGTCTAACACAACTGCATCAAAAATGCCGTAATTTACATAGTGCTCCGCGATCTTCCTCTCTGTTACAGTCTTTGTTGTGGCCATCGAAATACTCTTAAGTTCCAGCCTGGTATCAATCTCAGGTACAGCAGTCTTTTTCGCCTTCGATAATAACTCTGGCGACGCGATAACGTCGTCGATATTCATTGTTGCCGAATACCACCAACAAACCAATAAGACAAAAGACCGGACTGAAAATGGCAGCGTTCTGGCGAAACTGCCGGCAATAACCATTGAAACTTAATATAGAAGTACAAACACCACATTTGAATTACACTGCATCATGAGACGAAGACGCAGCATAGTCGAGTAACTGACAAATGAAAACACGATCTGACCAGCGTCACAGCAAGTCTTTCCGTTCTATAACTGTTGAAACAGCCATCACATGACCATTAGCTGGAAAATTACATAATGTGACCTCACACTGACGGGGAATTACATCAACCGACCATCACCATTACCACATGCTCAGCAGATACTCAAATACGTCATGGTCATAAGACAGTCACTACACTCCAACGGTGTATGTAACAGGATGAAATCATACTCACCAGCTAATTTAGCAGACTCCATTTTTCTCCATTTTTGCTTAGGCTCTGTATCACGCTGATTAATTGCAAATGCCTGTGATGAGCTGGAAAGCGATAGAAACTGTGTAGACTAAAAAGGTACATTGCTGCTGTCAAGTCCCAATGAATGATCTCACCACGAAACCTAGAGCGTTTTTTTCATTTCCAGAGATGCTGTCTGACCTGCTCAGCTCGCCTAACATTTTGTATGTGATTCCATATAAAGTTCGAAATTCAATGCACAATGTTTATCAAAGTACTGTAATTTCCTGCTTTCTACTTTCACTGTTCTGTTTTATGTATTTCATTTTGCAGTTCTGCCAGAGCAGCTTGTTCTGCTGGCAACCTGTTTGGATTAGTGCTGAAGATAAGGAATGCGTGCGATCAAATTGGGATGGTTGAATTTGGGGCAGCTTTTCTTCATGAGGGACAATAAGGGTTGTCGTGGTTTTGATTTTGGTTCGCCGGGAGATGAGCAAAGAAGACGAATGTAGAACCGATCGTAGGATACAAACCGGTTTGTTCGAGATAGATTTCTTTGTGCTTTTATGTTTTGTTCCTCTGTACTAAACCTTGAGTTAAGTTAAGATCCATAAATATAATCTCTTTAATTGTAACAAAGGTGGATGAGCTGAGAGCATGGATTGATACCTGGAAATATGATGCTGTAGCTAAATTTGTGATTGGCAACTAAATATTCTTAATTTTGTTGCTTCGGGTATGATAGAATCGGTGGGGCCAGAGGGGGAGGTGTTGCATTGCCTGTCAGAGAAAACATTACAGCAGAGCTTTCGCAGGATAGATAAGAGTCTATGTAGTCTAAATAGTCTACGGATACTATTTGGGTGGCATTAAGGAATGGGAAAGTTGTAGTAACACTTATAGGAGTGTATTATAGACCATCTAAAGTGCAGCGAAAATTGGAAGAGCGAATTTGCAAGCAGATAGCAGATATTTTTATTTTCCACACAGAGACCAGGAAGCCCATTATGAAAAAGGGCAGGATGGTTTGGAGTTTGTAAAATGCGTGCAGGATAGTTTCTTTGCAGCAATTCATAGAAGTATCAACTAGAGAAGGTACAGTGTTGGATCCCCTGTTATGACAGGTGACAGAGGTATGTGTTGGGGAGCATTTCGGGTCGAGTGATCACAATGCCATTAGTTTCAATATAATTATGGACAAGGATAGGGCTGGACACAGGATTGAGATTTTTGATTGGAGAAAGGCTAACTTCGATGAGTTGCGAAAGGATTTAGAAGTAGTGGATTAGAACAAGTTATTTTATGGGAAGGATGTAATAGCGAAATTGAGATCATTAAAAGGTGAAATTTTGAGGGTACAGAATCTTTATGTTCCTGTTAGGTGGAAAGGAAAGGCTAAACATTTGAGAGCGCCATGGTTTTCAAGGGATATTGGAACCTTGGTTCGGAAATAGAGAGATATCTACAATAAATATAGAAAGCATGGAGTAAATGAAATGCTCGATGAATATAAAGAATGTCAAAAGAATATTAAGAAATAGAAAATCTAAAAGAAGATATGTCCGCTTTGGCGAGTAAGTTGAACAGTTATATTCATCGCAAAAGGATAGTAAGGGTTAAAATTGGACCCTTAGAGAACCTGATTTTTTAAGAGTTTACTAGGAAAGTTGACGACGGTAAAGCAGTGGATGCTGTCTGTATGGGCTTCGGCAAGGCTTTGACAAGTTTCCACAGGGAAGATTAGCTTGCAAGGCTCAATTGTGAATAATAAAACCGTGGAACCATAGAACATTACAACGCAGAAACAGGCCGAACCATATTTTTTTGCCTCGTCCCACTGACCTGCACGTGGGCCATATCCCTCCAAACCCCTCTCATCCATATACATGTCCAACTATTTTTTAAATGTCAAAAGTGAGCCTGCATTCACCACTTCATCTGGCAGCTCATTCCACACGCTCACCACTTTCTGTGTGAAGAAACCACCCCCCCCATGTTCCCTTTAAACGTTTCTCCCTTCACCGTTAACACATGACCTCTGTGTTTTTTTCTCTCCCCTGGCCTCAGTGGAAAAAGCCTGTTTGCATTCACTCTATCTATACCCGTCATAATTTTATACAGCTCTAGCAAATCACCCCTCATTCTCCTACGCTCCTGGGAATAAAGTTCTAACCTATCCAAACTTTCTCTGTAACTCAGTTTCTCAAGTCCCGGTAACATCCTTGTAAACCTTCTCGGCGCTCTTTCAATCTTATTAATATCATTCCTGGATTTAGGTGACCAAAACTGCATGCAATACTCCAAATTCAGTCTCACAAATGTTCTATAAAACCAAATCATTACATTACAACTCTAATACTCAATACATTGATTTATAAATTCCAATGTACCAAAAGCTCACTTTACAACCCTATCTACTTGTGACGACACTTATAGCGAATTATGTAGCTGTACTCCCAGATCCCTCTGTTCTGCTGCACTCCTCAGTGTCCTACCATTTACCTTGCATGTTCTACCGTGGCTTGACCTTCTGAAGTGCAATAACTCACACTAGTCCGCATTAAACTCCATCTGCCATTTTTCTGCCCATTCCTCTGTTACGTACCCGTAACAAGTGACAGTGGTGTACTCGTCACGTTACTGGGGTTGAAGCTATACTGGACTTGAGATAATGGTCTTCTGATGGTGGAATGACGTCATTTCCCCCGCCAGTAGTGGTCATGTGACAGTTTTTAAAAGGAGGACCCCTCCCTGTGAGGAGCGGCAGTTCGTGGCTGGATTTGCCATGTTTACTTCATGCCACTGCGTGATTTAATGTTATGACGCAGTTTAGTTGAAAGATGAAGTTTTATCTAATGCCTAAAGTTTAAAAGGTCATTACCAGCTGTTTTTGTATATTACTGCTAGTTGAGAATCAGTGGAGAGTGAAGATCGGAGTTCAGGAGTTAAAAGATCGAGGAGAATCGATTTCGACGGTGAAACGGGATCGACCTTGTTTGATGCTCATTCGGAAGGAATTCTTTGACTGTTCTCGTGGTAATCCCTGTGAATAATACCAGAAAGGATAGGGGACAGTTTTGTAAAGGAAAGGTCAGTGCCATTAAGCCGTTACATATCATCTTCGTAAAATTCTTCGTGGGAAAAGTGGTTCGACTGGGAATTGCAACTACACGACGTGAAAGAAAATTTAAATTGTCTTAAAAAGGCTCTCCCTTAAATGGACTGTAAGAATTTTTGAACTTCTGCAAGATAACTTTGAAGAACTATTTTTGCAACATCGCTTTAAGAACTGTTTTTGCAACATCGCTTTAAGAACTGTTTAAGCTTCATTGCTTTAAGAACTATTTAAGCTGCCGTACAGCAGCTGAATTCCGGTTACGTGAGTGGTTTGTTTACTTTTGGGGGGTTTGTTTTCAGTGTTTAATAAACGTGTTATTTGTTATAAAAACCCCTGCCTAACTCACATATTTATTGTTGCTTGAATCCGTAACACCTCCTACTGGTCCAAAACCCTCTGCAAGATTTGAAAACCTTCCTCACTGTCCAACACACCTCCAATCTTTGTATTACCAGCAAATTTATCATCAGCAAATTTGCTCCAAATTTGCTGATCCAATTTGCCACATTATCATCCAGATCATTGATATAGATTACAAATAATAATGGATCCAGCACTGATCCCTGTGGCACACCACAAGTCTAATCAAATTTACTACCTCTTCATGTATACCTAGCGACTGAATCTTCCTAACTAACCTCCTTTGCGGGACCTTGTCAAAGGTCTCTCTGAAATCCATGTATACAACATCCACTGCCTTCCATTCATCAGTTTGCCTGGTAACTTCCTCGAAAAACTCTAATAAATTGGTTAAACATGACCTACCACGCACAATGCCATGCTGACTTTTTTTTCTAATAAATCCCTGTCTATCCAAATACTTGTAGATGCGATCTCTTCGATTTCCTTCCAATAATTTACCTACTACCGATGTCAAACTTACCGGCCTATAGTTTCCCGGCTTACCGTTTGACCCTTTTTTTAAACAATGGAACTACATGAACTCCAATCATCCGGCTCTTGACCCGTGGATATCGACATTTTAAATATTTCCGGCAGGGTCCCTACAATTTCAACACTAGTCTCCTTCAAGGTCCGAGGAAATACCCTGTCAGGTCCTGGGGATATACCTGCTCTGATTTGCCTCAAGACATCAAGCACCTCCTCCTCTTTAATCTGTATAAGTTCCATGACCTCCCTACTTGTTTGCATTGCTTCCATAGACTCCATTCCAGTTTCCTTAGTAAACACAGATGCAAAAAGCCCATTTAATATCTCTCCCATTTCTTTTTGTTCAATATATAGCCGACCACTCTGATCTTCGAGAGGACCAATTTTATCCCTTACTATCCCTTTGCTCTTAACATACCTGTAGATGTTCTTAGGATTATCCTTCACCCTGACTGCCAAAGCAACCTCATATCTTCTTTTAGCCCTCCTGATTTCTTTCTCAAGTATTTTCTTACTATTGTATACTCTTCAAGCATCTTATTTCCCCCCTGTTGCCTATACATGTTATACATCTCTCTCTCCTTCTTGATCAGAGTTTCAATACCGCTGGACAACCAAGGTTCCTTATATTATTCATTTTGCCTTTAACCCACACAGGAACATACAAACTCCGCACTCTCAAATTTTTTCCTTTGAAGGCCTCCCACTTACCAATCTCATCCTTGCCTGAGAACAACCTGTCCCAGTCTACTCTTATTTGATGCTTTATCATTTCTTCAAATTTGGCATTTTTTACCGTTCTGAACTTCAACCTGAGGTCCAGATCTTTATCAATGATCAAGTTTAAACTAATGACGTTTTGATCACTGGAATCAAAGTGTTTCCCTACACATACTTCCGTCACCTGCCCTAACTCATTTCCTAATAGGAGACCTAATATTGCATCCTCCCTAGTTGGTACATCTGTATATTGATTTAGAAAGCTTTACTGAACACATTTCACAAACTCTAACCCATCTAGACCTTTAACAGTATGGGAGTCCCAATCAATGTGTGGAAAATTAAAATTGTAACATTCTGTCTCTTGCAGTTGTCTTTTATCTCTCTGCAGATTTGCTTCTCCAGTTCTCGCTGACCATTGGGTTGTCAATAATACAACCCAATTAATATGGTCATACCTTTCCTGATGCTGAGCACCACCCATATGGCCTCAGTAGACAAACCCTCTAATCTGTCCTGCCGAAGCACAGCTGTAATATTTTCCCTGACTAGCAAAGCCAACCCACTCCCCACCCTTCATCCCTCTGCCTCTATCACGTCTGAAACATTGGAACCCTGAAACACTGAGCTGCCAGTCCTGCCCCTCCTTTAGCCAAATTACAGTAATGGATATGCTGTCATAATTCCACGTATCAATCCAGGTCCTCAGCTCGTCTGCCTTTCCCACAATGCTCCTCGCATTGAAATGTACACACCTCAGAAGATTGTTACCACCAGACACAACCTTACTATTTATGACTTTGCATGAACTACTAACATCATTTATTTTTACCCCCGTTCCACTATCTACTCTGGCACTCTGGTTCCTATCCCCCTGAAAATCTAGTTGAAACCCTCCCCAATAACACTAGCAAACCTCACTGCAAGTTTATTGGTCCCCATGTAGTTCAGGTATAACCGGTCCCTCTTGCCCAGGTCCCAACTGCCTCATTTGAGGTCCCAATGATCTAGAAATCTGAAACCCTGCTCCCTTCACCAGTTTCTCAGCCACGTGTTCATCTGCCAGAGCATCCTGCTCATACCCTCACTGGCACGTGGCACAGGCGGCAATCCGGAGATTACTACCCTCGAGGTCCTGTTTTTCAACTTCCCACCAAGCTCTCTGTGCTCACTCTTCAGATCCTCCTGACTCTTTCTACCTATGTCATTCGTACCGATGTGTACCACGACATCTGGCTGATCACCTTTCCAATTCAGAATGACGTGCACGCGATCAGAGACATCCCTGACCCATGCACCGGTGAGGCAACAAACCATCCCGGAGTCTCTGTCACGGCCACAGAATCTCCTGTCAGCCAATGCCAGCGATCCGGCTGCCGCAGCTTGTCCCAGGTAAGTCATTCCCCCCCTCAACAGTATCAAAATCGGTATACCTGTTCTGGACGGGAATGGTCACAGGAGATTACTGCGCTACCTGCCCTTTCCCCTTCCCGCGCCTGCAAGTCCAGCCTCTTTTCCCCGATCAGTTAAGTAAAAGAAAATTGTGCTTCCCTCCGCGATGCTTCAACCTTTCACTCTCATCCACTTGCTTCGATTGAAAAATAAGAAGAAAAAATATTAGGTATCAATATTGATGTAGTAAAGTGGATTCAGCAGTGGCTGGATGGGAGATGCCAGAGAGCAGTGGTAGATAACCTTTTTGTCAGGTTAGAGACCGGTGACTAGTGATGTGCCTCTGGGATCTGTACTGGGTCCAGAATTGTTTGTCATATACAGTAATGATCTGGATGATGCAGTGATAAATTGAATTCGTAGGTATGCAGATGATACTAAGAGGGGGTGGCGTTATGGATAATGAATTCGTTTTTCAAAGCTTGCAGGGAGCTTTAGGCCAGTTAGAAAAGTGGGCTAAAAGAGGGCAGATGGAGTTTATTACTGTTAAGTGTGAGGTGCTACATTTTGGTAGGACTAATCAAAATAGGACATACATAGTAAATGCATTGAAGAATGCAGTAGAAATAAGTGGTCTAGGAATAATGGCGCATCGTTCCCTGAAGGTGGAATCTCATGTGGATAGTGTGGTGAAGAAAGCTTCTGGTATGTTGGCCTTTATAAATCAGAACATTTAGTATACGGGTTGGGATATAATGTTAAAATTGTACAAATAATTGGTGAGGCCAAATTTGTATTGTGTACAGTTCTGGTAAACGAATTATAGGAAATATGCCAACAAAATAGAGAGAGTACAGAGGAGATTTCAGCACATAAATTACAGAGAAAGGTTGAACAAGTTAGGTCTTTATTCTTTGGAGCGTATAAGGTTGAGGACTTGATAGAGGTATATAGTGCTATGAGGGCGTAGATAGAGTTGACCTGGAGAGGCTTTTTTTCATTGAGTAGGGGAGATTCAAAAAAGAGGACATGAGTTGAGATTTAAGGAACAAAAGTTTAGGGATAACACGAGGGAGAATTTCTTTACTCAGAGAGTGGTTGCTGTGTCGAACGAGCTTCCAGTAGAAGTGCTAGAGGCAGGTTCAACATTGTCATTTAAAGTAAAATTGGATAGGTATATGGACAGTAAAGAAATGACGCTTTTGGGCTGAGTGCAGGTAGGTGCGACAAAGTGAGAGTAAGCGTTCGGCACGGACCAGAAGGTCTGTTTCCGTGCTGTAATTATTATATGATTAAATCGTTGTAATTGTATGTTCTCTGTTATTTCATGGCCCTTGTTTGCAACAGATTTGCAAAATGCACAGCAGACAGCCCACCGGGATTTGGATTGGAATCGAGCTCTCTCAATCTCACTCTCATTTTCTTGCTAGGATACTCAATAAATTCCTAATAGAATAATAACCATGACAGAATCGATGAAAGACCGTACCCGCAGTCGTGCCACCGGTAAGAGTAAGAAGACCAAGATCATCTGAGCTCCCTCCGTAACAAGAAGTTTTCGGTATTGAAATGGTATTCACTGGGGGTTTTCCTGACATCGTCCTTCTTAATCGCATGCTGTTGCCTTCTACCCGTAACTTTTGAAACACTTTTGTAATCAACAACAAATTTCAAAGTCCGCTTTAAACGTAAGGACATTCGGACTGATTTCAATCTATTTCATGACGTGCTTATAAGACCATAAGACATAAATTATAGGAGGAGAGGTAGACCATTCGGCCCATTGTGTGTGCTGCGCCATTTATCCACGCTCTGATCCAATTCTTCATGTCAATCCAACTCACTGTCTTCATCCCATACCCTTCGATGCTCCGGCTAATCAAAAAAGGCTCTATTTCTGCCTTAAATGCAATCAATGTCTTGGGCTCCACAGCCACTTGTTATAAAAAATTCCATGGATTTACCACCGTCTGTCTAATATTATTTCCCCGCATCTGTGCTCTAAATGGACGTCCTATAATCCTGCCCTCAGCCATATAATCCCTACCTCATATTTAATCTGTTCAGGCCTTTTAACATTTGGAATGTTTCTATGAGATTCTGCCCTGAATTCTGCCAGGGAATACAGCCCCAGAGCTGTCAGCCGTTCCTCATACGGCAAACCCTTTCATTCCTTGAAACATTCTTGTGAATCTTCTCTGAAACATCACCAATGTCAGTATATCCTGCTTAAAATAAGGAGCGCAAAACTGCACACAATGCTAGAAGTATGTTCTCATGTGTGCCTTGTCGCGTCACAACATCACGTCACATAAATAATAGCCTGCCCGGTTAACGCTTCCACAAAAGTGCATCACCAGACACTTTCCAAAAATCTATTTCACTTGAAACTTCCTTGCCCATTCTCCAAAACCGTCTGTCTCTCTACAGACCCTCTGTTTCCTTGCCACTTCCTTGCTCATTCTCCAAAACTGTCTCTCTGCAGGCTTTGTTTCCTTAACACTGTCCTCCACGTATCTTTCTATCATCGGCTAATTTAGCCACAAGTGCGTTAATACTGCTGCCCAAATACATCTTAAACAGGCGGCTGTCCCAGCTCTGACCCCTGTGGACCTCCATTGTTTACCGGCAGCCAGCCAGACCTGGATTATTTTGAAATTATCTAACTCGATATCTTTTTCGATCTAACTGTGAAAATATTATTTTAAGAACTATCCATGCAATAAATGTTTTATTCTGTTTATATCATCATCATTGTTTATTTTATTATTTTTTTTACTTTCTACGTGTATCTTCAATCCCTCACTGGTTGTATATCCGTTTCTAGCTGTGTGTCAATAAGTTTCTCAATGTTGGGTCAATTGACAGATACGGCACGCATCCGTGGACAGCAGGCTGCTCGGATTATTGCATACATTTCCAATCTTCTTTTATATCACTTCTCCGATAGTCTGGAAATGAAGGGTTAACTGCACCTGTCATTCCCTAGAACCTAATTAAAGGTATGTCCGTGGGGATTGTCGACGTCACCGCGGAGGTGTGGCTGCTTGTTACCTGTTCTATTAATATGTCTCCCTCACAACGACAGTTTCAGTGTAAGTAGCCAGTCTACGGTCTCAGAGACCAGCGGGCTCCAGATAGAGAGAGGATAGAGGCTGGATTGGGAACAGGAAGCTGGACTATTCCAGCAATGAATCAGAACCTACGGAATTTATCACGGAATGCTGCGGGAGTGGAGAAGAATATTTTCTGGGCGTATCAATATCTTTCTTTATTTTCTGAAACACTGACGTTGAATGATCGTATCGTTCATGTGCTTGTGACCTTCCAACTGTTTTAGTACCCTGTCCTCGCCATCGTAGCTGTTCCTGGTAAGTGTTTGGACCCGTCCTCGTGTTTACCGTTGAAAAGAAAATTAATCAGATTCTCTTTAATGCCCGTCGTCTGATTGCATGGCAGGTCTCTGAAACCGGTACCGCTTCAGCAACAGCGGCTGATTGCATTACAGAAGTCCTCTCTCCAACTCTGGGGTTGTCGACGTCCCGGTTACCTCTCAGTCAGGCAAACGTTATCTCTGCCTCATCACCTCTCAGGCACTGCCACCAAGGGACCTCACATGCTCCTTCACTCCCAGATAAGCAAGCCCGAGTACTCGCCTCTCCTCGTAGTGAGTGCTTTCCAATCCAGGCAGCAGTCTGGCAAATTACATCTGCACCCTCTGTGAAGCATAAACATGCTTGCGGTGATTTATGTTCCACAGTCCATTTGGGACATGGGAGGATAATGTAGCTATCTCGAAGCTTGCTGGAGGGGACTGCATCGCCAGAATGAATGAATGAATGAAAGCATAAATGCATGAATGAATGAATACGTAAATAAATACCTCAAAGCCCCAGCTGTAAAAGAGAATGAGGTTCCGTGGTCATCATTACAGCAACGATCTACAGCCTACACAAATAGTGCAGTGGAATCTGGGAGCCTACAGACGGATATCGATTGTTTAAGACAAAGTATTAGCGTCTATGCGGACGGAGGACAATGTTGCTAAAGGCGTGGTCATCTACTTGGGAAGGACAAATGGAAGAACAGAATATTATTAAGAGGTAAACAATTGCGGTATGCAGCCTTGTGGAGGGATTTTAGAGTGCTTGTTCTTCAATCACAAAAGGTTGGTTTGCAGAAGCAGCAGTCTAACAAGAAGGCAAATGGGATATTGGCCATCATTGCTGAATTTAAGTGTAAGTAGATTATGCTGCAACTACACAAGACACTGGTGAGGCGGTAGCTGACGTACAGTGTGCAGGTCTGGTTTCCTGACTTGAGGAGGGATTTACTGGCGTTGTAATCAGTTCACCATTTTGATTCCAGAGATGAGGTGGCGAGACTATGAGAAGAGTGTGAGTCGCGTGGGACGGTACACACTGGAATTTAGGAGGATCAGAGACGATCATTTGGCAACATAGAAAATTACGAAAGGGATGGATAAGACAGGAGCAGGAAGTTATTTTCAGCGGAAGGTGAGACTAGAACTAGAGGACACACGCTGAAGCTTTTAGGGAGCGAATTTAGGAAGTAGATGAGGAGGAACTGCTTTTTCCAGAGGGTGGTGCAGCTGTAGAATACTCTGCCCAGTGAATCAGTGGATAGATTTTTGCGTAGTAGGGATGTTAAAGGATCTGTTGGAAAAGGCAGGTAGGTAAAAGGAAAAGGCAAGAGGCAAGTCCATAGTCAGTTCATCCATGATCATCTTCAATGGCGGATCATGCCTGTCCGAACAGATGGACTATTCCAGCTCCTTCTTCTTCGGTTCTTCTGCTCTAATGTTCTCTCGTGGTGACATTTCAGGGAAATTGATTTCTGTAAACAGTGACGCTTGGCACATTCATCAGTTCATTATCGCATCCCGTTTTCAAATCCTTCTTCTGAACGCCAAAGATCAGAATGCATTTCAGCCATCGATTGATATCACTGCTTAGTCCATAGCTAACTTCGGCCATTCGGGCACCGAGCCCTATCTGCCATTCTTTCATAACTCATTTATTATCACCCTGAACCACATTCTGGCGCCCGCTCTCCATATCGATTTAAGCCCTGACGAATCAAGAGAGTACACACCCTGCAGCAATAGTTGCAATGAACTGACCGCTCAGCACTCTGTGGCGTGTAATTCCACAAATTCAGCAGCCACGGTCTGCAGAAAGTTCTACCCACCTGTATTCTAAAGTGATGTCTTTTTATCGTGAAGCCTCGTCTTCTATATGCAGACTCCCACACAACAGAAGCTGCCCTCTCCACGTCCACAAAATCTCGGCGTTTCAATATTAGACAATTTTCATTGAAATTTCCCTTTATTCTCCTGAACTTCAACAGGTAGATTATAATTACTAACGACGTAATAATGCCTTCCGATAATCTCATTAGCAGACACATTAACTACATTTTCATCTCCGCACTCGGACGTCAGGTCGATTGAAATCATTGTTTTCAGAGAATGTTTCCATCCGAGTATATGTTAATGGCCTTTATCTCACTCCGCACAGTGAACGTGGTGACAATTGTCACCCTGTCGCGGGGAAAGTGCGGTCTGTCCAAAGGCGTCGCAAGGTACCTGGTTGCCATGGTTGCAGCGGATCAGCTCGTCGTTTTCTTCGATCTGGTTTTGAACAAAATTCCGAGGACCTACAAGCCAATTGATGTTTTTCTCTGGTCGTTCCGTGTTCCCGTGTGTAACATCCACGCCGTCCTGCTCTACGCTGCCACAGACTGTTCTGTCTGGTTCACCGTCACTTTCACCTTTGATCGATTTGTCGCCATTTGTTTTCAGAAGCTGAAACGAAAATACTGCACCGCGAGAGCGGCGGCTCTGGTTCTGGGGACAGTGACTGTGCTGAGCTGCGTAAAGAACATTTTCTGGTACTTTCTGCTCGATGGCTATTATTCGATGTACAATTTGTACGTGCTCTGTACGCGTTCATTTCGTTTTTCCTCATCTCAGGAGGCAGCATTTCTAATGATTCATTCCTTCCTCACCCCAGTGTTCCCCTTTGTCCTGATTCTCCTGCTCAACAGTTTAACCATCAGGCACGTCTTAGTGGCCAGCCGAGCCCGGAGGAGGCTCCGTGCTTCGAGCAATGGCGAGACGCCCGCCGACCCGGAGATGAAGAACCGCAGGCAATCGCTCCTGTTACTGCTGGTGATGTCGGGGAATTTCATCCTGCTGTGGGCGCTGCTGACAGTGTATTCCATATGGCAGAGCGTGGATTTTTTCGTTAACCCTTCTCCCCCGGATAGTCTGCTGGAACTGGGTTACTTGCTTCAGCTCCTCAGCTGCTGCACCAACACGGCACTTTACGCGGTGGCACAGACCAGGTTCAGGCTGCAGTTCAAGGAGACGGTGAAATCTCCCTTCCGTCTATTGACGAAGTTCGTCCTGTTTTGTCAAGGGAGCATTTATCCTCAGTGACGCCCCAAAATATCGCATTTCGTCAGTGACCTGTGCAGTTCCATTGGGGCTGTGGACGTCCCTGAATAGCTCCCGCCCTCCGCCAATCCATGCACCAGCAGCATCAAGTAGTATCCCAGTCTGCCTCCACTCTGCTCCTTCCAGATTATTTTCTTCACTGGTTCCCTGTAATGTCTCCCTCAGTTCAAATGGGTGATTCTACACTTAACTTCATGCGAAGCCTTGACACCACCATCGAGCATGAATGAGCATGAATGCCTGCTCAGCTACGATGCAATCTCCTGCTCAAAGCCTCAGAAACATTAAACAACTTCTTCGACATTTTATGGAGTGGAGTTCCTGTCTACCGAATTCAATTGAGTACATGGTTTAAGTGGGGACGGTCTTCGAGCCATTAAAGTAGCAAATGCAATCATCCGCCGAGCTGCAGAGGGCAGATCAATCATTGGTAAGCAAAAAAAAATAAATAAATAAATCATGGTAATCCCTGCAGAGGAAAGGGGACGTGATGTCTATTTATTGATTGATTTCCGCAGCTTGGTCTTTCTTCTTCTCCGGTTGATTATCCGCCGTTCTAGTCCTTTCCCGCCGCTGTCTCTAAAGCGTTACCATCGGTGTGTCTCCGCGTATTCCTGATTCCACCCACGGACCAAACACCTTTGGTTAATGATAGATTAATCGATCATTGTAAATTGTCCGATTAGAATTGCGCCAGCCAAGGCACCAAAGTTGTGTGTTGACTGGAAGTAAGACTTTTTAGAAGGACTGGTCCCGGTAGGTTGAAACATGAGACTGAGTTGCAATGGATAGTAGGGCTTTAAATAGAGTACAGAGGGCAGTGGTGGAGGGCCGCCATTCTACATGGGACAATTGTTGGAAATGTTCTGGCGGTTGACTTGGATGAAAATGGGCGGGGCTCATAAATACCCTTGATAACGACACAAACGTGATGGAGTTGTCCATGATGAGGGAGTTTGGCAAAAGTACAGCTGGAAATGTGGCCGGAGAAATGACAACTGTGTCACACTAATACGACAGTTCGGTCTCGAACGATAGAGAAATACGAGAATAGGAAATATTTTTCGGAATATAGAGAAAATGGAGAGAACGTAAAATGATTTCAAATTCACTAAAATAAATCTTCTAGCCATTAAAGCAGCAAATGCAATCATCCGCCGAGCTGCAGATGGCACATCAATCACTCTTAAGCCAAAAAATGTAGTAATGGAGGAGGCTGTAAATCAATGTGCAAAACTGTAGAGAATGTATCAAAAATATCTTTCCAAATTTTTTTCCAAAAGAGGACAAGACCAAAACATGGAAGTCAGAGAGGCTAACTCAGAGGGGCATCTATCACAAAATCGGATTTATATGTGAGTTAAAACGAGTTAATTTATATTTAGACATATGAGCCCTATGTCCCACTTCAAAATTGAATCAACGTATGTCTAGCTCAAATTGAAGATAAATTAATTAATTGATTTTTTCCCATTTCTCTAAAGGGAAATAAAGTTGAAGTTCCTTCTCCCATTCATTTTTAATTTTATCGGATCTATTTGGCTGTATATTCATAATCATATCATAAATGATTGCTATTAAACCCTTTTGATAATGGTTTAAGCCTATTTATTTTACATGATATCAATTGGATATGAAATCAGAAAAGAAGGTAACATCGTATTTCAATCAAAAAATGTCACTGTTCTGTATGTTTCCAAAAAAGTGGGATCTGGGCAAATTAGATTTATTAGACAACTGTTCAAAAGACATGAAACAGTCACCCAAAAATTAATCACGAAAGCATATTATACTCTTCGCCTTCCAAACAACAAATGTTTGATCTTTGAGAGAGGGTTGAAAGAAAATAAAAAAACTAGATATTAGAGGGCTTGAATAAATAAATGTATCAAAGGCAAAAAAAACCCGAAACTGTAACAATATTCGAAATGTATGTTTAACTATTGGGTTAACCATTTGTTTATTCAATTTGATGTGACCTATGCAGCTCGGCTATTGATTGCATTTGCTACTTTAATGGCTATAAAATCTATTTTATTGAATTGGAAAGCGATAAATCCTCCAGCTACATTCGAATGGTTTTCTGAAACCATATCCATTTTAAATTTAGAAAACAATAGGTGGTATCTTTGATCCCTCAGTTAAGTTTGAAGAAACATATAGGCATTTTATTCCATACTTTTATAGATTGTAATTTGACCTTTTCCGTTTCCTTTATATTATTCACTAATTTCAGAAGAAGAGCGGAGTTGTCGATACTAATATATATATATATATATATATATATCTATATATATATATATATATATATATATATATATATATATATATATATATTGTAATGGTATCACAGCCTTTTTTTAGTTTAGGTTTTAGTTGTGTTTAGTTGAGTTTCCTTTGTTTTTGATTTTTCCTTTTGTGTTTTTTTTCATTGTCTTTATATATTTTGTATCTTGTTTATATCAAGGGTTTGCGAGGTCTAGAATGTTGGTTTTACCGATAGTTTTTTTAACAAATTGTTAAATGCCAACGATGTTATCTCACTCTCTTTGTACTACTATGTCTGTTATGGATCTGTTTCTGAAAAATAAAATCAATAAAAAGGTTGAAAAAAGAAATGAAAAAAATGGTTTCTGCTCAGGTATTAGATGAATGTTCAGCTTGGCCGTGTTCCGTACACGCAAGAGTGGGGGAAGTACCTCTTACTTGCACGCAACACTGTGAAATGAAGAGCAGCAATGGAACACACCTAGAGTCTGGTTTTGCTGTTAACAATCATATATTTTATCATCAACTACGTAATACAGTAACTTAAACCAGGTAAACCAATGGTTTCCAGTATTAGCAGTATAAGTGTGTAAAATAATAAAATTCCCAAACTTATTCAAGCTCAGGTGGCATGAGTTACAGTCTGACAATGGTATTTGAGAATCTTCTGTTCATTTGAATTCCACAGAATTTGAAGAGACAGAGAAGTATTTGTAATCCAATCAAAAAGGTATCGTAGATCTTCCCGTTGTCCTCTAAATCCTCACACGAAACATAACTAACAGTAGCTAATGACCAGCGGGACCATACTCAAAGGAACCACCAACGTAATAAGCTACTCATTCAGTTCCACGACGTACGAAATAACGCCAACAGAGATTTGCCACAGGGGTGCCTTTCTTCATTTGACTACCACACCAAGACAAAGGGTAAGCATACATGTGGTAATCACGAACGTTTTCCACTCACCGGAAAACTCACTCCTGCGGATTTACTCTGTGACAATCAGACTTTCGTATCCGAATGGAAACAACCTCACCTTCACGGGCGACATGGAGAGAGACTCCAGATACTGATAATTTTTTCACTCGGTTGCCTATGTTTGAGCCTTCCCCTACTCCCCTCTCTGCAAATTTCTTCCAATTGCAGCAACTTGTGATAGTCATTTATCAATACTCTGGATCGATCTCAACTCAGCCCTTTGGGCTACTGAAAGTCTAAACCAACGACCGACTCACTGGTCTCTTCCACTGACCGAATCCTTCTTGACTCTGACTGTGTGTCTCTGTGTCCTTGTATATTCATAACAACCTGCAGAAAAAAAAGAAAAAAAATGTAAGCATTCATTGTCCATCAAATAACGCCACCTCTCTCCTACCATAGCAACACAGCAATTTTTATAGTCAGTAAAACCCAACAGTTTCAAAAAGTCTGTCTCATTCTCTCGGCGTTTTAAAGTGACAGTGTACCGAAAAAAATAACACTGGGTGTATATGACAGTCGAAACACCAGATTTTTAACCATATATTGATACGCCGAGAAAATATTCATTACAGATGCCGCAGTATCTCGCGATGCATTTTACAGAACCATTTCTGTAATCCTCCAGATTCCTGGTCCCGATCCAGCCTCTGTCGTCTCTCTATCTGGAATCCGCTGGTCTCTTATGGCGTCGCTGGCGACTCTCGCTGAGACTGTCTTTGTGAGGGATACTGTACACATTAATAGACCAGGCAAACTGCAGCCACAGCTCCGCCGTGACGTGGTCAATCGCCACGGAAAATCATTTACTTAAATTCTACGGAATGACTAGTGCAATTAACCCTTTATTTGTAGACCGTCTGAGACGCAGTACAAACGCAGAATGGAAGTGTATATAATAATCCCAGCAGTGGGCTGTCCACCGATCCGTGCCGTGTCTGTAAACGGACACAAAATCGAGAAACGTGTTAACAAAATCAGACACTGAAATACAGCCAGGCTGGAAAGGGTAAACGAAGCAAATGCTAAATAAAATCAGCAAAATAAGGACATAAACAGATTGAAAATAATTTTTGCATTGATACCGTTCTTAAAAAAATTACTGTTACATAGGTGGATTGAAAATAATTTCGAGTTAGATAATTTCACAATAATGATATTCAGAAAAGAGCTTCAATCCAGCGACCAATCCGGAAGCCGGATGATTGGGGAGGAGAGGACTTCACTCAGCACAGGAATGAAAAGCGACAGCCGATCATTAACGTGAAAAAGAGTTTTGACCAGAGCCCAGGCGGCGTTTGCGGTTGATCAGCAGGAGGCAGGCAGGGGCAGATGACCTGTCAACTCCAGGAGGCTTCAGTCAAAGTAGGCAATGGAAAAGAAAAAGTGCTTGCTTAAGATATGTTTCACTTCCCTTCGTCATATCTGATCAGATGGATAACAGAGATGCCAGTCAGGATAGTTAACAAGCTCCTGTTGCGGTATCTGGGGAGGCTTGGAGACGTCCAGTGGCCCTGACGATTATTGTTGCGAGAGTTGCGTTCAGCTGCAGCTTCTAACAATCCACCTTAAGGAGGTGGAGTTGGAACTGGTCGAGATCCAGTTCATTCGGGAGGCTAAGCGATAGACAGGACATATAGAGACATATACACCCAGGAGACTGTGTGACCTTCGGGTAGGAGAAAAGGCTGGAGGGGCAGAACAGAGTTCCCACGTGGCCATCACCCTCAACATTTTAGATACCGTTGCGGATTTGTGGGGGTGGGGGTGAGAATAACCAAAGAGTGTTCAGTCACAGTGGTCGGGTCTCAGGCACTTAATTAGCTTCTATGACTCAGAAGGGAAGTGGGCGTTGAGCGGTGTCTGTATGTGTGGGTGAGGGGCGTCAGGGTGAATGTCATGATGTGGTGATAAGATATTCGTTAGTGGGACGGGCAGGTGGTTCTGTCACGACAACGTCAGGTTTGTCTCGAATCGAGTCCACAACATTTTTAAGAGTAAGAGTGAAAAACCAGAAATCGTGGCCCTTTGAGTTACCAATGACATGGTTACGATGTGTGACGAAATACTGCACTGCCAGTTCCGGGAGTTAAGAGTGAAGTTAAAAGGCAGGACCGCAGGGATTCACCGTTCCTTCACTGGACTTCTATACCCTTGTGAGGCAGGACGAAATAAGAGTATGCAGATTGATGTCACAATGCAATCAAATCCTTCATTCAAATCATTGATGTACAACGCGATAAGAAGTGGTCTCAACAACCATTGCTGCGGAACAGGACTGATCACCGCTGTCCAAGGATCTATGCCGTAATGTTTATTGACATCTCCAGAAGGCCACTGTATTAAACACCACCAGGTTAGTCTGAAAGGTCCGAGCGAATGAGAAATTAGCCTGATTGGTTATGTCCGGATATGAGGTTTCACCAGCTGCTGAGAAACAGAAAAGACACAACAACATTATAAATACAAGAGTCACTCTGTAGCAAATTATATAACTACCGAACAATATTGGCAGATGGAGAAATCCATAATAATCGCCCGAATATAGTAACAGTGGATAGACAGAGAACAACAACTTATTCAATAGATAAAGCCATTGCAAGCACACAAAACATAGAGAAAACACTACAAACTGCTGAATTAACCGTTACATACTGTTAATATTCAATACCTTCACAGTATGGTCCGGTTCAAGTTTGACCCGGCTCAAGAATCCGCTCATAACAAGTGGCTATACCAAATTATGAACCACAAATCCTTGTAGAATGTTTAGATAACATTTCTGACATTAACAAATTGTTGATGGATCCTTACTGAATGTTTCAGAGAGCGGGGGAGTATTTTAGACAAAATAATAAGTTCATGGAGAAAAAGCATCTACTATCAAAATATCTTGTCCTATTTTACCTAAGAAATATGTGTGTGTGTATATATATATATATATATAAAGGATAAATATTAACTATTAATTATACATTAACTAACATTTGACAAACAAACAAAACAAAAAATGTTATCTTCACACAGGTCTTCGCATTCAAAGCAGTGTTAGGAAATTGTGCGTGTGTGACCCTTGCATATGTGTTTCCCACATTTGCAGCAAGCTGTCCGTGTTTTGCAGTCCTTTTAGACAGAGCAGAAGTTGCATCTCCATCTCTTCTGCCCCCTTGCGTTAGCTTCTTGTGGGACTTGTTGTTGATCAGGGCCGGGTTCAGATCGCGGCACTGCCCTTACCACTGCTGCCGAGGCTGCTGTGCGGGGAAGGTGGTGTCGTCTTTGCACAAAATGAGTCACAAGGAGCTTCCCAACCTCCTCTGGAATGAACCAACTCCAGAGCCTCTTGCTTGCACTCCTGGTAGGGTACAGCTAACTCCGCATGGCAGAGGCATTGTAGGGCGATATTTCTATGAGCTGTATGTGTCTGTTACTTTGTCAAGGTTGTCCACTCCTCCTTTGTTGGCATTGTATTGAAGGATGATGGCTGGTTTTCTGCCCTCCAGTGCGCTGGCCTCTACAGCCTGATGTGATGAGCTCATAAGGATGACATTCATGTTCTTCTTTTGCATATACAAGACAACTGTGGTGTCATGGGTGCAAGCAAACTTGGAAGACAAGACGTCTCTCCCCCTTGCTGCAACCACAGCAGGTGGCAGCTCAGGCTTGTTCCGCCTCACGGTGCCCACCATTGTGATGTTCTTCTTCTGGAGCGTCTGACCAAGCTCCTGAGATGTGAAGGAGTTGTCACAGGTCACATTGTGTCCAGTTATCCCTTCTGTCATCTCTAACATGACGCGCATTACTTTGTTTTCTCTCCGGGGCTCCCCCAGCTGGCTTCCCAGTTTATACCTTCATATTCTTTTGTTAGGAAGGCACCCTTATTTCTTTAGTTTTTGAAAAGGACAAAGGAATTTGCCAGGTGCTCATTGACTCTGCCCGGTATTTATAACTTCCTGCCCTTTCATAAACAGCGGCTGATCATTTACTCCGACATTTATCATGTTGCCGACACTTTCTCTGGGTGTTTGGCAATCGGTTCGTCGGTGTGGAAACGAAGTGAAAGAGAGTGAAGATGTTATTGTGTTCTTTTCTCTCTCTATTCTGCAGGCTAGAATGCCAGCTTAGTACGTTTTTTTAACGATATTGAGTTCGCAGAAAATAGATCTAAATTGCATACTATACTGTTACATAGAGTATAACCAGGTGATAAAATAGATTGAAACCAGTCAGATTTGCCTAATATTTTATTTCCCGAGTTCGAATCCAGTCGATCCGTTCCCGGGCACGCTTTCCATCTGTGCCGGGTTGCGTGACGAGCTCGCAACTCGGCCTCGTAAACTAGAAGAAACAATTTGCGCTGTGAGAAGTGTAACTATAATTTAATATCTATGCAATGATTATTTCAAGCTGTTTATATCGTTAATATTGCTTATCTTATTTTATTAGCAGCCCAGACCTTCCTTTCCAGATTATTTGTATGTCGGTGTCTGACAGTGCGTCAATAATTTTCTTAATTTTGTGTTCACTTACAGACGCGACATACATCGCTGGACAGACGACTGCTCGGATTATTAGATACACTTCCAATCTGCGTTTCTGTTGCTTCTCAGACGGTCTGCAAATAAAGGGTTAACTGTACTTGTCATTCCGTAGAAACTAATTAAAGGAGTGTCCGCGGGGATTGTCGACGTCACCGAGGAGGAGTGGCTGCTGGTTCCCTGTTCCATTAATATGTCTCCCTCTCAACGACAGTCTCAGTCAGAGCCGTCGCTCTGCGCTATCGGAGACCAGCGGGCTCCAGGTACAGAGAGGACAGAGGCTGGATCGGGAAGAGGAATCCGGAGTATTCCAGCAATGGATCTGCAAAATGCATCGCGGAACGCTGCGGAATCTGTAAAGGATATTTTCTGGGCAAATTCATATCGGGTTAAAACAAATAATGGAAGATCGTTGGACATTAGAATCTATCTGACGCTTATTAACGTCCAACTGGTTTACTATCCTATACTCGCCATTGTAGCTTTCCCTGGTAAGTGTTTCGTTTCTTTCTCTTGATTGAACATGAAAAATATAAGTCAGCTTCTCTTTCGTAGATGTCCTCTGACGACGCGGTAATTGCATGGCTGCTCTCTCAAACAGGAATCACTTCAGCAAACATCGTCTGAGTGTATTTGATAAGGCAACCCATGCAATGCTTATTGATAAAGTAAGGAGGTTTGGGATCCAAGGGCACATACTTTGCGGATCGAGAAATGGCTGGCCCACAGAAGACAAAGTGTGTTTGAAGTGGCAGATGGAGTTCAATGAAGATAAATGTGAGGTTGTTCAGATTGATTAGTCAAATATGATGGCAGAATGCAGTCTTATCGGTCAGAGCCTTGGCTGTGTGGAGGTTAAGAGCGCTTTTGGGGTCCAAATGAATAGGACAGTCATAGCTTGTTGCTCAGGTTGACACTGTGGTTACGAATGCCATACGGTACACTGGCCTTCAACATTTGAGTTTAAGAAGCGAGAGGGCATATTACAGCTACATAGGACCCTGGTCGGACTCCACCTTGAGTACTGTGCTCTGATCTTGCTGCCTCACTACAGGTAGAATATGGAAACCATAAAAAAGGTGCAGTGGCGATTTAACAAGGATGTTGCTTGGATCGGGAATGAGAATAGGTTCAGTGAAAAAGATGACGAAGGGCATTGATCGTGTGGTTAGTCAGAGGATTTTTCCCAGGGCTTAAATGGCTGGCACAAGAGGGCTGGCTTTTAATGTGCTTGGAAGTAGGCAAGAGCCGGAAAAGGGATAGGGATAGGTTAACCGAATGCACTAGCGTCTGGCCGATTAAGTGATAAGTGATATTTGTGATATGGTGCAACTCAAACTACCTGCGTCTCAATATCACCAAGACCAAGGAGATGGTGGTGGACTTTAGGAGATCTAGGCCTCATATGGAGCCAGTGATCATTAATGGAGAATGTGTGGAGCAGGTTAAGACCTACAAGTATCTGGGAGTACAGTTAGACGAGAAGCTAGACTGGACTGCCAACACAGATGCCTTGTGCAGGAAGGCACAGAGTCGACTGTACTTCCTTAGAAGGTTGGCATCATTCAATGTCTGAAGTGAGATGCTGCAGATGATCTATAGTTCAGTTGCGGAGAGCGCCCTCTTCATTGTGGTGGTGTGTTGGGGAGGCAGCATTAAGAAGAGGGACGTCTCACGTCTTAATAAGATGGTAAGGAAGGCGGGCTCAAAGGACTGGAGAGTATAACATCGGTAGCTGAGCGAAGGGTGCTGAGTAGGCTACGGTCAATTATGGAAAACCCTGAACATCCTCTACATAGCACCATCCAGAGACAGAGAAGCAGTTTCAGCGACAGGTTGCTATCGATGCAATGCTCCTCAGACAGGATGAAGAGATCACTACTCCCCAATGCCATTCGGCTTTACAAATCAACCGCCAGGAGTAAGAAATGTTAAAGTGCCGGGGTTGATTGTATTTAATGTATTTAAGTAAACTGCTTAAGAACTTTTTAAAAACTATTATTAATGCTTTTTGTGAGAGTGATTTAGATGCATATCATATTTTTTACTGAGTTAAGTATTGTATGTAATTAGTTTTGCTGCAACAAGTGTATGGGACATTGGAAAAAATGTTGAATTTCCCCATGGGGATGAATAAAGTATCTATCTATCTATCTATCTAAAATGTTGGATAATGCGAGGTCACCCACTTGTGAAGCACAAATGTAAGAATAGAATATTATTTATGTGGTGAACGACTGCAGTTTGCTGCTGTGCCGTGGTACTTGGGAATGCTTGTGCTTGAATCACAAAAAGTTCGTTTGCCGGTGCAGCAGGCGGTCAGGAAGTCAAATGGGACGTTGGCCTTCATTGACAGAGGAATTGAAATTAAGTGCAGTGTGGTTATGCTGCATCTGCAGAAGGTCCTGGAGAGGCGGTGTCTGGAGTACTGTGCGGTCCTGGCCTCCTGACTCGAGGAAGGATCAGCTGTATTTGCAGGCGGTTCACCAGTTGATTGCAGAGATGAGGTGGTTCTACTGCGAGGAGAAATTGACTCGCCTGTGGTGGTATTCATTGAAACTCAGACGAGTGCGATAAAATCTTCCAGAAATTCTTTCAAATTATTGAAGGGATAGAGAAGATAGAGGTAGGAAAGTTGTTTCTACTGGCAGGTAAGACTGTAACTGATGGAAATAGACTGAAGATTATGTGATGGAAATTTGGGACGGAGATCAGAATGAACTGTTTTTCACACAGATAGGCGAATCTGTGGAATTCTCTGCACAATGAAGCAGTGGGGTTAGCTCATTGAAAATATATAAGACAATTTCGCATTGTTGCTTGCAGAATAGAAGAATTAGGGGCTCTGAGGAAAATGCGTGTATGCGACGATGAGTCCATTGTCAGATCAGCCATGATCGAGTTCACTGTCGGAGCATGCCAGTCCGAACAGATGGAGTATTCCTGCTCCTTTTGATAATGTTCTCATGTTCTCTCATGTTTGCAATAGAGAGCAGTTGAATTTCTGCCACCGTGATACTGTTGCATTAATCAGTTCATTAGTCTCTTAGCACCTCCCGTTTGCAACTTCTTCTGGCGCGAAAGATCAGACTACTTTCCATCCATCAATTGATATCACTGCTTAGTTCATAAAGCTCAGCCATTCGAGCACCGAGCCTTCTCCGCCATTCCATCATAGCTGATTTCTCATCCCTCTCAACCGCTTTCTGGCGTTTTCTCCCGTATCCATTGAAGCCCCGATGAATCAAGAGCCGATCAATTCCCGCTACAAATAGTTCCAACCAACTGGGCAGCATAGATGTTGGGGCGATCATTTCTACAAATTCACCAGCCTCGGTCTGGTGAAATTTCTCCCCATTTCTGTTCTAAAGAGCTAACGATTAAAATAATTGTAATTTGGGGATGTTTCCATCCGAATGTGTGTTAATGGTCTCTTTTGCCCTCCGCACAGTGAACGTGGTGACAATCGTTATCCTGTCGCGGGGAAAGTGCGGTCTCTCCAAAGGCGTCACAAGTTACCTGGTTGCCATGGTAGCAGCGGATCAGCTCGTCGTTTTCTTCGATCTGGTATTGATCAGGATTCCGAATGCTCACTTTAAATATAGTTTAGGTTTTAATCTAATTAAACTTTTACCGTGTAATATCCACGCCGTCCTGCTCTACACCGCCAAGGATTGTTCTGTCTGGTTCACAGTCACTTTCACCTTTGATCGGTTTATCGCCATTTACTTTCAGAAGCTGGAACGAAAATACTGCACCGGGAGAGGGGCGGCTCTGGTTCTGGGGACAGTGACTCTTCTGAGCTGCGTAAAGAACATATCCTGGTACTTTTTGCTTGATGTCTTTTATTCGAACACAGGTATGTTCCTGTTGTGTTGGAGTGCTTCTCGTATTCACCGATATCTTCAGGGAGCATTTCAACTGATCCATCTCCTCATCACCCCAATATTCCCCTTTGTGCTGATTCTCCTGCTCAACAGTTTAACCATCAGGCACGTCTTAGTGGCCAGCCGCACCCGGAGGAGAATCCGTGGTTCGCGAGATGGCGAGACGCCCGCCGACCCGGAAATGAAGAACCGCAGGCAATCCATCCTTTTACTGCTGGTGATGTCGGGACATTTCATCCTGCTGTGGGCGCTGCTGACGGCTTATTCCGTATGGGTGAACATCCCGCTTGGTTACATGAACCTGGGGCCCCTGGACCCTCTGCGGGAGCTGGGTTACATGCTGCAACTGCTGAGCTGCTGCACCAACGCGGCCCTTTACGCCGTGGTCCAGGCCAGGTTCAGGGTGCAGCTGAAGAAGACGATGAAATCGCCATTCAGTCTCATGGCAAAGTTCATTCTGCGTTGTCATGACCGCATTAATGCTTGGTGATACTTCTCCCATACCGTCGCAAAATATCCCATTTCCTCAGCGGCGCGTGCAGTTCCCTTGGGGCTGTGGAAGGTGCCGATTAGTTCTCGCCCTCCCTCCCGCACTTCATGCAGGTCCACGATCGGTGACGTTTCCCAATCTGCCTCCCCTGTACTTCTTCCAGTTTAAGTTTTTGCACCAGTTCCCTTTAATGTCTACTTCATTATCACGAAGTGGGTGATTCAACAGTTGTATGCATGCGGAGCTCTGACATCACTATCTCAATGCGTCCTTTGTGTCCTGCCGGTATTCTGTGCAGCCCGAATGCCTGCACAAATACTCCCGATGTAGCTCCATCCTTTTCCTTTGGCGAGAGCTTTTCTTTCGAAGAGCCCCAGGCATTGAACGGCTCAGAAAGACTGGTTACCGTGGACAGATTGCAAATCTCCAGTTGATCCGGAGTTCCTTGGAATCCATCTGTCAGCTCGGGAATAACTCAGTAAGCGCACTCCTAAAACCACCTCTCCAATCGCCGTTCGTCCGTCTCAAGCAGCAACTGCCAGCGCAATGCCTTCTGGGAAATAAAATAAGATGGTTGCGGGACGCAGCTTGCAGCGGCCTCTCCGGAGCTGATAAGTCATTTGCGAAGCGGGAGAGTCCTGCGCAATACTAATCTAATGAAAAACGGACGTGGGAGCATGACGGAACATCTGGAAATCTCCAGGAAGGGCGTCTTCGTTGCTGCTGCGTCTGTGATGTCCGGGTCTCTGAAGAGAAAAACAGAACCCCAATCCTCGGGGTCGCGTTGCAGGTGGCCTGTGGCGGGGACGTCTTAACACGCTCGGCAGAGGATGGTGCTCGGAGAAGCTGTGCCAGAGGCGATTGTCGGAAACTCGGAGCTTCGACGGTTTTGGAGTCTGCTGCGGTCAGGTCGCTTTCAGTGCTGTGTCTGCCAGGCTGGGTTCAATGGAGCTTTCACTGTGTGCTGCGTCTGCGAGGCTGAGTTGCGCGGCGCCGCGAAAGTCCATAGCGGTGGTATTCCCTTCTGCCGCCGGCGTGAGATGACGAGTCTATCGGGACCCAAAAGGTCTTGTGGAAACTGTGGTGGTTTCTTTCAAACTTATACTATTTTAACAACTTTGGCTATTTTTTCCGTGCACATTGTCTTTTTTTTAACCAAATTATGCTATTGTTTGCACTGTATGTAACTATATGTTGTAACTAAGTGGTTTTGTGCAGGTCTTGTAGCTTTAGTTTTTGGTTTTGTTTTTTTTTTCTGGTGAGATTGGAGCTCCTTTCTGGGGAACGCGCTAAGGTAGTAGCGCGATATTAATACGCAGCAGTCTCTCCGGACTCTGGATTGGGGATTGCCAAACGTCATGCGGATTTTCTGGTGTGGTCTATTTTGTCATGTGCTCTGTTGATATCATTCTAGAGGAACGTTGTCTCATTTTTTACCTGCATTGCATTTGTGGTTTTTAAAAAAACAATAAACAGAATCTGAATCTGAAATACTTGGCCACTTTTTGCAGTGGAGCTCCAGTCTGCCGAATTGGATTGAGTACATTGACTATGTGGGCAAGGTGATTGCTGAGGTATAGGCACTGGATTACTACGCCGTTACTGAGACTCTGCACGAAATGTGAGATGCTGTCAGAAGTATGGCTCTAGCATAAACATCTTCAGATGGTCTGGATACATTACAGCTTTTTCCTGCTGAACCTTCAGGAATAGCGTCTGGTACTGGAGTATTCCTCCTGAGATACTGACTGATACGTAAACTCTCTGAATCGCCGACGCTCATGTTTACTGGGTCCGTGGTGTTCTGGCCTTTTTCCCCTCTCTGTTTGATTATCCACTGTTCTACACATTTGCCCCCGCTGCCCGTAAAGAGTGACCCCCTGGGTTTCATCATCGTGCTCCTGTTGCCCTCCCCCCGCCCCGCACAGACCAAGCACTATATCTTAATAGTTTAAATTTTTTCATTGTAAATTAAAGGGTCGCTCGCAGCCAAGGCCTGACCATCTTTCCCGTTGCGAAACGGCGGGAAGTCAGGATAATGAGAAGGACCTGTTGCCGTAGGCTGATCCATAAGTCTATGTCCCTGACCCCTCGCTGTTTGATACACTCTACAAAAAATAAATATATATATATATATATATATATAACTATTCATACCCCACCAGAAGGTGGTAGCCGGCAATGTGGACATTTCACTGCTGTAACTCAGGAATCACATTTTAATCACAACTGAGAAATAAAGATCTATAGGAGATGTTCGACAGTGAGTTGTTCCAGGGTTTGTGATATACAAAACTGTCTCGGATGTATGCATTTGAGCTGACATAATCTTGCAGACGCCACAAAGAAAAATTACTTTGAGACATACACAAAGTGCCAGAGGATCTTCGTGCGGTAATTTTAAATGAACTCTAAAGACCAGGACTTTTACACAGAGAGCAGCGACTCTGTGCGGGACGGCGCAGCACCGGTCCCGCTTGCAGGGTAAGGCGCCTGGAGGGTGATCAGTGGGGAGTCGTTTAATGCTGCTGGTGCGGCGTCGAAACCCGGACTGTGGTCATGATAATACAAGCGGGGTATGGCTTCCTGTACCGGCTGTTAAAATGGTTTTTAAATAAAGTAAAAGCGGCCTAGTAAATGACGGGTAAAACCCTCCGCTTTATTGACTACATCTACAGGGAACGCAGTAGCGGGAAAGCAAAATCCATCATCCGGGATCCCCGCCACCCAGGCCATGCTCTCTTCACGCTGCTGCCATCTGGAAGGAGCTATAGAGGCGTGAGCACTCACACGACCGCGATCAGAACGGTAAATAAACCTCAGAAAATCGCCTTTTGTATCAGAGGCGAGAAATTACACAACCTCACTGACCCAGACATTGGTCTGCACCCATGAGGTATGGACTAATTTTCAAGTGCTGTTCATCTGATGTTCTGGACAGTAATTGCCTATTTGTGTGTGTGTGTGTGTGTGTGTGTGTGTGTGTGTGTGTGTGTGTGTGTGTGTGTGTGTGTGTGTGTGTGTGTGTGTGTGTGTGTGTGTGTGTGTGTGTGTATACTCTTAACTCCTGGTGGAGCTGTCGGAGCGCCGTCATATATAACCTTTTTCACCATATAACAACTACATCACGGAAACAAGCCATCTCGACCCTTCTGGTGCGTGCCGAACGCTTACTCACGCCTAGTCCCACCGACCTGCACTCAGCCTATTACCCTCCATTCTTCTTCTGCCCAAATACCTATCCAATTTTTAATTACAACATCGTACCTGACTCTACGACGTCTATTGGAAGCCGGTGCCACACAGCTACAACTCTTTGAGAAAGAAATACCCTCTCGTGTTACCCCTTAACTGTTGCCCCCTAAATCCTCATCTCATGTTCTCTTGTTTGAATTTTCCCTACTCCTAGTGGAAAAAGCTTATCAACGTCATCTCTATCTGTGCCACTCATAATTTTAAGTAACTCCATCAGATTCCCCCTCAACCTTCTACGCTCCAAAGAATAAAGACCTAACTTGTTCAACCTTCCTCTGTAACTTTGGTGCTGAAACGCCGGTAACATTATAGTAAATCAGCTCTGCACTCTCTCTATTTTGTTTACATCTTTCCTATAATTCTGTGACCAGAACTTTACACAAAGTTCAAAATTTGGCTTTACCAATGACTTGTACAATTTTAACATCAGACCCGAGCTGCTACACTCATGCTCTGATTTGTTATGGGCAACATATCAATAGCTTTCTTCACCACCCTATTCACATGAGATTTGATCATCAGGAAACTATGCTCTCTAATTACTAGATCATTCTGTTCTACTGCATTCTTCAATACCCTACCATTTGCCATGTGTGTCCTATTTTGATTATTCCACCCAAAATGTAACACCTCACTTTTATCAGCATTGAACTCCATTGCCAACTTTCAGGCCCAATCTTCTAACTGGCATAAATCTCTCAGCAAGCTTTATAAACCTACTTCATTACACACCATGCCACCTATCTTCGTATTATGTGCATCCTTACTAATCCAATTTACCACCCATATCATCCAGATCATTAATGTAGATGACAAAAAAACATTGGAGCCAGTACAGATCCCTAAGGTACACCACTAGTCACTGACAACCAACCTGGCAAGCAGTTATCCATCACGGCTCTCTGGCATCACCCATCCAGCCACTGTTCAATCCATTTTACTCCTTCAATATTAAACCCTACAATTGAACCTTAAATAGTAACATTTCGTGCGGAACCTTGTCAAGGGCCTCAGTAAAGTCCATATAGACAACATCTACTGCATTACCCTCTTCAACTTTCCAAGTTACCTCTTCAAAAAATGCAATGTTTTGTCAAACATGACTTTCCACGCAGAAATAGATGTTCACTGTTCCTAATCGGACCCTGTCTATCCAGGTAATTGTATATACCATCTCTGGGAATAATTTCCATTAATTTATCTTTCGGCTCCACACATAGATGTCCACTGTGATTCTCTAAGGGACCAATTTTATCCCGCAGTATCCGTTTGCTATTAATATAACTGTAGAAACCCTTCGGATTTATTTTGACCTTACTTGCCAAAGCAACCTCGTATATTCTTTCAGATTTTCTAATTTCTTTCTTAAGATTCTTCTTACATTGTCTATATTCCTCGAGCCCCTCATTAACTCGACGCTGCCTATATTTAGTGTAGATATCTCTAATATCCCTTGAAAACAATGGCTCTCTCAAACTTTTAACCTTTTCTTTCAACTTAACAGCAACATAAAGATTCAGTACCCTCAAAATTTCACTCTTAAATGACCTCCTTTATTACATTTTCTATTACTTTCTTCCCATAAAACAAATTGTCCCAATCCACTCCTTCAAAATCCTTTCGCATCTCCTCAAAGTTAGCCTTTCTCCAATCAAAAAACTCAAAGCTGGGTCCAGTCCTATCCTTCTGCATAATTATATTGAAACTAATGGCATTGTGTTCACTCTTTCCAAAGTGCTCCACAACACATAACCTTGTTACGTGACCTATTTCATTCCCTAACAGAAGATCCAACACTGCTCTTTCCCTAGTCGTAACCTTTATGTTTTGCTGCAAAAACTACCCTGAACACATTTAACAATCTTCAAAACATCCAGCCCTTTTACAGAATGGGCTTCACAGTCTATGAGTGGAAAATTAAAATCTCCCACAATTACAACCCTGTGCTTACTACAAAGTTCTGTTATCTCCTTCCGAATTTGCTACTCCAAATCTTGCTCCCCGTGGTCTATAATACACCTCTATAAGTGTTACTACGCCTTTCCCATTTCTCAATTCCACCCAAATCGTCTCCCTGGACGAGCCCTCTAATCTATCCTGCTAGTACACCGCTCTATGATTTTCTCTGAAGAGCAACGAAACACCTCCCCCTCTTGTCCCTCTGATTCCATCACACCTGAAGCACCGAAATCCAGGAATATTTATTTGCTAATCGCATTCCTCCTGCAACCATGTTTCACTAAAAGCTACAATATCATATTTCCAGCTATCAATCCATGCTCCAAGCTTTCTTAGAATGTCCCTAGCATTAAAATAAATGCATTTAAGAAATTCTTAACCTGTTCTTCTCCGTTTATCTCTGACAGTACAAATAACTTTACTGTCTTCTTTTCCTTCTTTCTCCCATACATCTGTTCCTACACTCTGGTTTCCCTCATCCCTCGTATCTAGTTTAAATCCACTGTAGACTCTCGAGCAAACCTACCTGCAAGAATGTTTGTCCCTCTTCAGTTCAGATGAAAACCGTCCCGCCGGAACAGGTCCCACCTTCGCCTGGAAAACAGCCCAATTATCTATAAATCTGTCGCCTTCCCTCCTGCGCCAGCCACGTGTTGATCTGCAGTATCTTACTATTTATAAACCCACCTGCACGTGGCACTGGTAGCAATCTTGTAATTGCTATCCTGGAGGTCCTGTCCTTTAACTTGGCACCTAGCTTCCTAAACGCAACTTCCAGGACCACCTCACTCTTACTATTCACGTCATTGGTCACTACATGGACCACGCCATCCGGCTGCTCACCCAGCTCTTCAGAATACTGAGAACCCGATCCGAGATATCGTGGACCCTGGCACCAGGAGAGCAAAAGACCATCCGGGATTCTCGATCTCTTCCACAGGACCTCCTCTCTGTCCCCCTAACTATCGAATCTCCTATCACTACTGTTCTCCTCTTTTCCCTCCTTCCCTTCTGAGCTGAGGGTGCTCTGCTCTTCCTGCCTATTCCCATTCCCTCTCCTGACAATCACCCAACGTTCTGCCTCCGGACTCCTAGGGGTGACTATCGCCCTGAAACTCCTGTCTATTTCTGCCTTTGCCTCCCGAATGATCCGAAGTTCATCCAGCCTCAGCTCCAGTTGCTTAACACGATGTGTCAGGAGCTGCAACTGGATGCACCTTTTGCAGTTGTAGTCATCAAGGACAGCTGTGTTCGCCCTGACTTCCCACATATTGCAAACGGAAACTCAGCTGCCCGAACTGCTGCCTCCATTACTTACACCTAAGCTAATTAGATTAATTAAAGGAGTTTACCTGGCCTTACCTCACCAGGAGCTTAGCTCGTACTCAGACTCTGCTCGCTGAGTTAGCCGACTCAAAGTTAGCCTTTCTCCAATCAAAAATCACAACCCCGAGTCCAGTCCTATCCTGCTCCATAATTATATTGAAACTAATGGCATTATGATCACTGGACCCGCAGTGCTCCCAAAAACATACCTCAGACGTGACCTATCTCATTCTCTAACGGAAGATCCAACACTGCCCCTTCCCTAGTTGGTACCTCAATGTATTGCTGCAAAAAACTATCCTGCACACAATTTACAAACTCCAAGCTATCCATCCCTTTTATAGTATGGGCTTCCCAGTCCACGTCTGAAAAATAGAAATCACCCACAATCACAACCCTGTGCTTACTACAAGTATCTGCCATCTCCTTACAAATTTGCTCCTCCAATTATCGTTCCCCATTAGTTGGTCTATGATACACCCCTATAAGCATTACTACACCTTTCCTCTTCCTCAGTTCTACCCAAATTGGCTCCCGAGACGATCCCTCTAATCTATCCTGAGAGAGCACCGCTGTAATATTTTTTATGACAAGCAATGGAACCCCTCCCTATCTTGTCCCTCCGATTCAATCACACCTGAAGCAACGAAATCCAGGAATACTTAGTTGCCAATCACACTCCTGCTGCAAACCTGTGTCACTAATAGCTACAACATCATATTTCCAGGTATGAATCCATGCTCTAACCTCATCCATCATTCTTACAATGCTCCTAGCATTAAAATGAAGGCATATATATATAGTTACTTATTCTCTGCTGAGGGTCTCTTTTGTCAATTACTAGGAACATAGAACAGTGCAGAAGAAAAACCAACTACAAATTATACTGAAAATATCCCAGCACTCATCAGTTCTAGCTCCGCAATATCCTCTATCCCTCCATCTTCCTTACATTCATATAATCCCAATTCGACGTCTCCTAAATTCATCTCATTTATTTGCTTCACCGCCATACCATACCAGGCAGCTCATTCCAGTCAGCCACGGCTCTATTCCTCGCATCCCGCTTGAAGCTACTTGCTCTCATCTTCGACGCATGCCCTCTGCTCTGAGATATTTGAACACAGGGTACAGATACTCCTTAATTAATCTATCAATGCCTCTCATAAACTTATTAACTTCTGGCAAATCTCCTCTCCAGCCCTGGCGCTTCATAGAAAATGAACGGTTTGGCCAGCCTCTCGTCATAACCAGCGAGTCTTACATTAGTGGTTAGTAATTTGATGGAGAAGATTCTGAGAGGCAGGATTTACGAACATCTGGATAGGTATAACATGCTTATGAATAGCCAGCATGGCTTTGTGAACAGCATATCGTGCTTTACGAACCTAATTGAATTTTTTTCAGGTTACTAAGTTTGCTGATGACACAAATTTGGGGTTGTTGTGGATAGTGTGGAGGGCTGTCAACAGTTACAACGGGACACTGATGGGATGCAAAACAGGGCTGAGAAGTTGCAAATGGAGTACAACCCAGATAAGTGTGAAGTGGCTCAAATTGGCAGCTCAAATATGATGGCAGAATATATTATGAATTGTAGGGCTTTGGCAGTGTGGAGGCTCAGAAGATATCTTGGGGCCCGATCCATAGTAGGCTCAAAGCAGCTGCGCAGGTTGACACTGAGGTTAAGAAGGCATACGGTGTATTGGTCTTCATCAATTGTGGAATTGAATTTAGGAGCCGAGAGGTAATGTTGCAGCTGTAGAGAACCCTGGTCAGACCCCACTTGTGAGTACTGTACTTAGTTCTGGAACCTCTCTGCAAGAAGAATGCGGAGACCATAGAAAGGGTGCAAAGGAGATTTACAAGGATGTTGTCCGGATTAGACAGCATGCCTTATGAAAACAGATTGAATGAACTCGGCCTTTTCTCCTTGGATTGAGGGATGATGAGAGGCGACCTCATAGAGGTGGACAAAATGATCACTGGCAGTGATCGAGAGTATTGTTAGAGGCTTTTTCACAGGGCTGAAATGGCTTTCACAAGAGTGCACAGGATTAAGATTCTTGGGTGTAGGTACAGTGGAGATATCAG
The DNA here is from genome assembly GCF_048418815.1 of Hemitrygon akajei. Taxonomy (NCBI): domain Eukaryota; kingdom Metazoa; phylum Chordata; class Chondrichthyes; order Myliobatiformes; family Dasyatidae; genus Hemitrygon; species Hemitrygon akajei. The sequence continues at coordinate 6,234,884 of NW_027331937.1, read as the reverse complement.
GGGTATGTATTTTTCTTCTACGCAGAGAGTGGTGAGAGCGTGGAATGAGCTTCCTGCAACGGTGGTGGGGTCGGATACGTCAGGGTATTTTAAGAGAATTTTGTCCAACTACATTGAGTTAAGATAAACAGCGGGCTGTGGGTAACTCTGGTCATTTATAAGGCAGGGACTTTTTCGGTACAACTTCGAACACTGGGGTGCAGATAATCCCTATTCACTCTGTCAGTACCTCTCATCAGCTTATAAACCTCTGCTAAATCTTCCCTCAGCCTCCGGCGCATCAGTGAAAACGATCCGTTTGTCCAGCTTCTCGTCATAACACATGCCCTGTAAACCAGGCAGCGTTTCAGCAAAGCTCTTCTGCATCCTCTCAAAAGCCGCAGTGTCTGTCAAATGGTGGGGCGATCAGAACTGTGTGCAAAAATCCAGATGCAGCCTGACTAGAGTTTTCAAAATTTGCAACATAATTTCTTGATTGGAGATCCTTAATTCGACTGATAAAAGCGGGCAGTCGGAAAGCCTCTTCATCACCCTGTCGACCTGCATAGCCACTTTCAAGGAACTATGAATTCGGATCCCAAGATCGCTCTGCTCAGCAACAAGGTCGTGGAGCTTGCCCGAGCAGTGTACTGTTCCCTTACATTTACTTGTCGCCAGAGTGCTGTATCTCAGACTTATCTCGGTTAATTTCCATCTGTCCTGTCGCTGTTAATATCTGCCACTCAACTGTGCCTCGATATATTCTTTGTCAGTCTTTGCCACATCTCTATCGACCTTGGTATCATTTGCAAACGTACGAGACCATACATCTAGATTTTCATTCAGGTCATTTGTATATATCACAAGCAGCAGCGATCCCAGCACAGATCACTGCCGAGCATCACTAATTGCAGCTCTCCATATCAGTCATCTCACGCTGCCGACTAGGCGCAACTATGTTCTGACTCCAAGCAGCCAATTCACCGCCGATCCTTTGCCTCTTCAAATTCAGGATTAGCCACCCTTGATGGAGTATGTCAAACGCCTGACTGAAACCATGTAGGCATCATACACTGTCCTACCCTCATGAAACTCTGTCGTCACCCTTTTAGAATACCCAATCAAGTTGGAAGACAAGGTCTGCCCTGAACAGAGTCATGCTAGCTCGCCCTTATCTGGTTGGTTTTCCCAACTCCCGTAAATCGTGTACACACGAATTTTTGCCTCCGATGTCTACATAACTGAAATAAGTCTCACTTATCCATAGTTTCCGGGATTTTTACCGTTTCTCAAACAATATCACTGGCCAATACTCAGGGGCCTCGCCTGTGGCTGGAGGGACATGAGGAAACCGATCAAGGCCCCAGCAATATTCCGTCTTCCCTCTTTCAATAGGTACAGCCTTTCATTCTGAGTTACTCCAGAAGTTCCTGTGTTTTGCCTTGGAATTCCAGCATCTGCAATTTCCTGGTGTTGTTCCTCCTTTAATTCTTTTCTGGCTTCTTTTAAAATGTTCGAGTCTCGTTTGACACGAACTTGCGAAGCTTCACATATATCGCCTTATCATTTTTCCATGTGTCAGTTCATCAAATAGCCACAGGCAGCTGTCGAGGCCATTATGTATATTAAAGGCAGATTTGATAGGTTCCTGATTGGTCAGGGCATTGAGAAGTATCGGGAGAAAGCAGGGCCTGTGAGATTAGTGGAAAATTGGCTCACTCATGATAAAATGGCGGAGCAGACTCGATGAGCGAAACTGCCTAATTCTGAGATATCGTATGGTCTTTTAATTGGACGTCATTTATAAAAATCACGAAGAGTAAGGGTTCCAGAACAGATTGCTGAGGCAGTCTACTGGTGACCATTCAGTCCATGCAGAATATGACACGTCTACAACCACTCCTTGTCTACTGTGGGCAAGCTAGTTCTGGATCAACAAGCAATATCCCCATGGATACCATGCCTCCTTACTTTCTCAGTAAGCCTTGCATGGGGCACCGCGTGAACTGCCTTACTGAAATCCATGCACCCTACATCTACTGCTCTTCCTTCATCTACGTGTTTAGTCACATCCTCAAAACTTCAATCAGGCTCTTAAAGCACGAACCACCCTTGACAAAGCCATGCTAACTACTCCTGATCATATACTTCTCCAAATGTTCATACATCCTGCCTGTCAGGACCTTCTCCATCAACCTACCAGCCACTGAGGTAAGACTCACTTGTCTATAATTTCCTGGGCTATTTTTAAACCCTTTCTTGTTAAGGTCTCGTTTCACCTCTGATTTTCCTAATCGGCCACCGTTCAGATAATAATCTGTTTTCCTGTTCTTGCAACTAAAGTGGATAACCTCACATTTATCCGCATTAAATTGCATCTGCTATGAATTTGCCCACTCATCTAACCTATCCAAGTCACCCTGCATCCTCTTCGCATCCTCCTCACAGCTAACAGCGCCGCCCAGCTTCGTGTGATCCGCAAACTTGGATATGCTGCATTTAAGTCACTCGTCTAAATCATTAATATATATTGTAAACAACTGGGGTCCCAGCACTGAGCCTTGCGGTACCCCACAAGTCACTGCCTGCCATTCTGAAAAGGTCCCGTTTACTCCCACTCTTTGCTTCATGTCTGCCAAGCAATTCTCTATCCACATCAATACCATACCCCCAATTCCCTGTGCTTTAAGTTTGCACACTAATCTCCTGTGTGGGACCTTGTCAAAGCCTTTTGGAAATCTAAATGTACCACATCCACCGGCTATCCCCTATCCATTCTACTAGTTACATGTTCAAAAAATTATATAAGATTCGTCAGACATTATTTTCCTTTCACAAATTCATGTTGACTTTGCCCGATGATTTCACCTATTTCCAAATGTGCTGTTACCACATCTTTGATAACCGACTCCAGCATTTTACCCACCACCGATGCCAGACCAGACGGTCTTATATTTTTCGGTTTATTCTCCCTCCCATTTTTAAAAAGTGGGGTTACATTAGCCACCCTCCAATCCTCCGGAACTAATCCAGAATCTAAAGAGTTTTGAAAAATTATCTTAATGCATCTACTAATTTTTGGGCTACTTCCTTAAACACTCCGGGATGCAGACCATCTGGCCCTGGGGATTTTACTGCCTATAATCGCGTCAATTTACCTAACACCACTTCCCTACTAACATTTATTTCCCTCAGTTCCTCCATTTCACTAGACCCTCGGTCCCGTACTATTTCCGGAAGATTATTTATGTCCTCCTTAGTGAAGACAGAACCAAAGTAGTTATTCAATTAGTCTGCCATGTCCTTGTTCCCTATGATCAAGTCACCTGTTTCTGACTGTAAGGGACCTACATTTGTCTTGACCAATCTTTGTTTTTTTCTTTTCACATATCTATAAAAGCTTTTACAGTCAGTTTTTATGTTTACCTGTCAGCTTGCTCTCATAATCTTTTTTCTCTTTCCTAATTAACCCCTTTGTCCTCCTCTGCTGGTCTCTGAATTTCTCCCAGTCCTCAGGTGTGCTGTTTTTTTTCCCTAATTTATATGTCTCTTCTTTGGATTTGATACTATCTCTAATTTCCCTTGGCATCCACGGGTGCACTAGCATCCCTGGTTTATTCTTTTGCGAAACTGGGATGAACAATTGTTGTAGTTCATCCATGCGACCTTTAAATGCTTGCCACTGCATATCAACCGTCTACCCTTTAAGTATAATTTGCCAGTCTATCTTAGCTAATTCACGTCTCATACCTTCGAAGTTAGCCTTCTTTAATTTCAGAACCTTGGTTTCTGAATAAACTATGTCACTCTCCATCTTAATGAAGAATTCCACCATATTATGGTCACTCTTACCCAAGGGGCGGACAAATTCGGAGGTGAATGTTTTCAACCGGCTGCAGCCAGACCTAGGAACGGGCAGAGGATCGGTGATGGCGGAATATCACCTTTCCTGTGCTTTCCTAATAGTTTTCAGTAATTCTTACCTCATGGCCGAACCTCAGATACCAACATTTAGTTCATCTCAACCACCCCCAACCCTCAACTCCCCAGCCAGCACCCGTTTGTCGTAAACTTAAGTGCCTCTGTTGGGACAGTTCCAACTCGCATAGTCGCCCTGAAGGCGCCAGGTGCTGAGGCACTTAGCAGAATGATTCTCCAATGGTTGGAGCCGCTCTTGAAAAAAATTACTTTTTGCTATTCATCCGTTTGCTCACTCATGGCGCTAGAGCGCCATCTACTGTCCGCCTGGTGCATCTAAATCACGACTCCACTAAAGTAAGTTTTCTCAGTTCAAAGTAAATGTATTTTGGAAGTCGGTCTATGCCACCAAATACAGAAATGTGATTTCTTTTCCTGTGGGCATGCATATTTAATCGAAGAAGCGCTGTAAATTGAATGGAAGACCGCAGCAAATAAGACGGACAAAAACATAAGAACTACAACATGCAATAGATAAACTATGCAAATGAATAATAAAAGTAATAAGACGCCAATGAGCAATAAATATCGAGAAAGAGGTGAAGAGTATCTTAATATGTATCCATAGCTTGTGAGAACAGATTAGTGATGCACTGACTGAAATTCTGTGAGGTTCACACCCCGCTATCAACAACCTGATGATTGCGGGGGGTAACAACTGTTCTCAAAACTAGTAGTGAGGGATTTAAGCTCTCCTGGCCCCTCCACATGATGGCAATAGCGAAACGAGATCTTGTCCTGGGAGCTGGGCTTCCTTCATGCTGGATGCTGTTTTCGAGCGACAGTGCTCTGGTGGTGAGGGATTAACCCAGAATGCACTGGGTCATATCCAGTAATTGTATAGGATTTGCCTTTGTAACTTTGCATCTTCCATGAATAGTTCAGATTTCCTTCAGTGGCGGCAGAACATAAGAGCTAGATATTGACTTCAGGAATGTCGGAGCGCATCCACAAGCTCCTGTTCAGGTCAATGTTACTGAAATCAAGTATGTACATGTGAACATCGCGAGAAGACCTGTAGTGGTCCGGCATATTGACGTCAGAGCAAGATGGCTGATCAAAACTTCTAATCCCTCAGGAGGCTAAATAAGTTCTACACGTCTCTTTAAATCCTTAGCAACGTTTGGCTGATACATCATAAAAAAAAACATCCCGCAAGAGGAGCATTCAGCTATCCTGCCTGGCATCTCTGTTATCCAATCTGATCAGATATAAAGAAGGGAAGGAAACAAAGACTTAGACAAGGGCTTTTCTTTTATTTGCCTGGTTTGACTGAAGACTCATTGAGATGACGCCTCGCCGAGCAGAAGCCTGAAGATCACCTGCTTGACTGCCCATTCAGACGATGCCCTTGCAAACAAACGACAAAAGCCACCTGGTCGCTGGTCAAAGCTGTTTTTCACCCGCTGTCGGCTTTTATGCCCGTGTCGATTGAAGTCCTCTCCTCCTGAATCACCCGAAGACCCGATTTGTCGCTTGTCAAAACTCTTTTTTTCTGAAAATCATTATTTTAGATTTATCTAACTCTATATCATTTTCAAACTACCTATGCAACTATAATTTTTAATCACTGTCTATGCAATAATTATTTTAAATCTGTTTATATCATCATTATTGTTTGTTTTATTTTATTTTTATTTTCTGCGTGTACCTTCCTTTTCAGAATGGTTGCATATCAGTGTCTAACTGTGTGCCAACAGTTTTCAGTTTTGTGTCCATTTACAGAAACGGCACATATCCGTGGACAGCCGACTGCTGGGATTATTAGATACACTTCTATTCTGCTTTGGTTTCGCATTTCTGACGGTCTGCTATTAAAGGGTTAACTGTACCTGTCATTCCGTAGAACCTAGTTAAAGGAGTATCCATAGGGATTGACGACGTCACCACAGATGTGTGACTGCTGGTTGCCTGCACTATTAATATGTACAGAATCCCACACGACGACAGTTTCAGTGAGAGCTGACAGTCTACGCTATGAGAGACCAGGGGCGGCAGACAGAGAGAAGACAGAGGCTGGATCGGGAACAGGAGTCTGGACTATCCCAGCGATGGATCTTAATCTTCAAAACACATCGCGCAATGCTACGACAATTGAGAAGAATATTTTCTGGACGGATCAATATTTTCTCAATAGCCTGAAGTTGGACTCTGAAATCATTATGTCGCTGGGGACATTCCGAGTGGATTACTACCCTGTACTCGCCATTGTAGGACTTACTGGTAAGTGTCTTGTCTCTACCTCATGATATCGTGAAAAATATAAGTCAGCTTCTCTTTCACAACTATCCTCTAACGACTCGCTTATTGCAAGATAGGTCTTTCCATCTGATATCGCTGGAGCAAACATCGCTGACTGTATTTGATAAGGTACCCCATGCAAGTCTTATTGTGAAAGTAAGGAGGCACGTGATCAAAGGGCACATTGCAACGTGGATCCAAAGACGTCTTGAACAGAAGAAAAGTGTTGTTGCAGACGGTCATATTCTGCATTGAAGTCGTTGACCAGTGGTGTGCCTTAAGGGTCTGTTCTGGCACCCCTACTCTTCGTGATTTTTACAAATGATCTGGGTGAGGAATAGGAGCAAAGGGTTTGTAACTTTTCTGATTACACAAAAGTTGGAGATGTTGTGGATATTCTGGAGGGCTGCCAGAGGTTACCGCGGTACATTGATGGGATGCAAAACTGCGCTAAGACGAGGCAGATACAGTTCAACACAGATAAGTGTGAGGTCGCTCATTTTGGTAGGTCAAGTATGATAGCAGAAGATAGTATTAACGGAATTAATTAAACAAATAAATAAGTAGCTCCAACGCCTCACCAGTTAGAAACATGAGGCCAAGTGGGCATCATCACTGCCATTAGACAAAGAGTGCCGAGGGATATTAATATGTTCAGCGAAAGTACCAGCGTCTGGCAGATGGATGCAATGTTCGTAAATGCGAGGTCATCCACTTGGCAAGGGCAACTGGAAGAACAGAATATTATTTAAGTGGGAAACGATTACAGTATGCTGCTATGCGGAAGGATTTGGAGTGCTTGTGCTTAAATCGCAAAAGGTTTGTTTGCAGGTGCAGCAGCCTATCAGGAAGGCAAATGGGATGTTCGTCTTTTTTGCCAGAGGGATTGAATTTCAGAGCGGGGAGGTCATGCTACAACTGCACAAGGTACTGGTGAGGCGGCATCCGGAGTACTGTGCAGTTCTGGTCTCCCGACTTGAGGATGGATAAACTTTCTGTGTAGCCGGTTCACCAGCTGATTTAAGAGATGAGGTGGTCTGACTATGACGAACAATTGAGTCGCCTGGGATCGTTCTCGCTGGAACTCAGAAGGATGAGAGGAAATCTTCTGCAAACTTATAAAACTGTTGAATGGGCAGATACTACTGTGGCAGCAAAGTTGTTTCCACTGGTTGGTGAGACTAAAACAACCGGAAATAGCATGTGGATTTAGGTCCGTGATGAGGAGGAACCTCTTCTCTCAGAGGGTGGTGAATCTATCGAATTTGCTACTCAAAGAAGCAGTGGAGGCTACCTCAATAAGTATATTCAAGATTGGTTGGCACTGGTTTTGGCGTATTAGAAGAATTAAGGACTATGGGGAAAGGGAGGTAGGCGTGGTCAGTGGTTGGTAAGTTGATGCAGAAGATCATGGGAGGCAACATTTATGACCATTCAGAGAAGTATAATATGATTAGGAGTCAGCATGGCTTTGGCAAGGGCAGGTCGTGCCTTACGAGCCTGATTTAATGTTCTGAGGATGTGACGAAACACAATGATGAAAGAAGAGCAGGAGATGTAGAGCGTATGGGATTCAGGAAGGCATTTCATAAGGAAGCCAATACAAGGCTTATTGAGCAAGTAAGGAGGCATGGGATCCAAAGGGACATTGCTGAGTGGCTCCAGTTCTGACTTCCCACTGAAGGCAAAGATTGGCTGTAGACAGGTCATATTCTGCATAGGGGTCGGTGACCAGGAGTGTGCCTCAGTGATCTATTGTGGTAACCGTACTCTTCGTGATTTTTGTAAATGTCCTTAATGAGGAAGTGATGGGATGGATTAGTATGTATGCTGGTGACACACAGGTTGGAGGTGTTGTAGGCAGCGTAGAGGGCTGTCAGAGGTTACAGCGAGTCATTGATAAGATGCAAAACTGTTCAGAGAAGTGGCAGATGGAATTAAACCCAGATCAATCCAAAGTGGCTCATTTTGGTAGATCAAATATTGTGGCAGAATATAGTATTAATGGTAAAAATCTTGGCAGTGTGGAGGACCAGAGGGATCTTGGATCCGAGTCCATAGGGCGCTCACAGCAGCTGCGCAGGTTGACTTTGTAGTTAAGAAGACACACGGTATATTGACCGCCATTAATAGTTGAATTAATTTTAGGAGATGAGAGTTAATATTGTAGAGATATGGGACCCTAGTTTGACCCTACTTGGAGTACTGAGTTCAGTTCCCGTCGCCCTGTTACAGGAAGGCTGTGGAAACCATATAAGCAGTGCAGAGCAGAGGAGATTTCAAGGATGTTGCCTGGACTGGGGAACATGCCTGATGAAAACGGTTTGAGTGAAAACGGCCTTTTCTCCTTGGAGAGACGAAGGATGAGGAATGACCTGATAGAGCTCTATCAGATGCTGAGAGCTATTAATCGTTTGGACAGTCAGAGGGTTTTTTCCAAGTTCTGAAAATGGTTGCCATAAGAGGACAAAGATTTAAGGTGCTTGGAAGTAAGTACAAAGGAGATATCATGGCGATTTTTTTTAATGCAGAGAGTTGTGAGAGTGTTGAATGGGCTGCCAAAAACGGTGGTGGAGGCGGACTCGAGAGAGTCTTTTAAGAGAATTTTGGACAGGTACTCGGAGGTTAAAATAATAGAGGATTGTGGGTAAGCCTAGTCATTCCTCAGGTGGGGACATATTCCGCACAACTTTGTGAGCCGAACAGCCTGTATTGTGCTGTAGGTTTTCTATGTTTCTATGTTACTAGATCAGCCATGATCACCTTCATTACCAGATCATGCTGGTCCGAACAGATGGACTATTCCTGATCCGGTTGGTGATGTTCTTATGTTGTCATTTTCTCTCGTGTTTACAGTTGAGGGGACTTGAATTTGTATCACCGTGATACATGGCATATTAATCAGAATATTATTCTCTAACACTTCCCGGTCTCAATTCTTTCTTCTGACGACGAAGATCAGAATACATTCCAGCCGGCCACTGATATTACTGATTAGCCCGCAGAGCACGGCATCTGAATTCAGCCATTCGAGCACCGAACCTTGTCTATCATAGTTGATTTATCATCCCTCTGACCCACATTCTTGCGCCCACTCCCCGTATGCATTGACACCCCGACAAATCAAGAGTCTATCACTCTCCGCTGCAAATGGTTCCAATGAACTGGCCCCCGTAGCCGTCTGTCGCGAAAAAATCCACACATTCCCCAGCCTTTGTGCAAGGAATTTTCTCCCAATCTCTGTTCCAAAGGGATGTCGTTCTATTGTGAAATCTTGTCTTCCGGTTCAGACTCTCCAACTACAGAAGCTACCTCTCTGCCCACGATATCTCGGCCTTTCAATATTAGATAGGTTTCAATGAGATTCCCCCAAATTCTCCTGATCTTCAGCAGGTACATTATATTCAACTCCAAGTTGGAAATGGCTCCCGATAATCTCCTCAGCAAATACATTAATTTCATATCCATCTCTGCTCTCTGAAGTGTTGTGGATTAAAATAATAGTTCACAGAGAATATTCCCATCAAAATGTGTCTTAATGATCTTTATTTCTCTCCGCACAGTGAAAGTGGTGACATTAGTTATCCTGTCGCGGGGACAGTGCGGTCTCTCCAAAGGCGTCACAAGGTACCTGGTTGCCATGGTAACAGCGGATCAGCTCGTCGTTCTCTTCGATCTGGTATTGAGCAAGATTCCGAAGACTTACATTCCACAAGAGATTTTCCTTTGGTCGCATCGTGTACACCTTGTGTAATATCCACGCCGTCGTACTATACGCCGCCACGGACTGTTCTGTCTGGTTCACCGTCACTTTCACCTTTGTTCGATTTGTCGCCATTTGTTTTCAGAAGCTGAAACGGAAATACTGCACCGGGAGAGCGGCGGCTCTGGTTCTGTGGACAGTGACTGTGCTGTGCTGCGTAAAGAACATTTTCTGGTACTTTTTGCTCGAAGGGTCATATTCGGTATTAGGTACGTCCCTGGTGTGTTATGGCAGTTACCGTTTATTATCCCCACCTCAGATGGCAACATTTCTGGTGATTCATTTCGTCTTCACCCCAATATTACCCTTTATCCTGATTCTGCTCTTAAACAGTTTAACCATCAGACACGTCTTCGTGGCCAGCCGAGCCCGGAGGAGACTCCGTGATTCTCGTGTTGGCGAGACGCCCGCCGACCCGGAGATGAAGAACCGTAGGCAATCCCTCCTGTTACTGCTGGCGATGTCGGGGAATTTCATCCTGCTGTGGGCGCTGCTGACGGTGTATTCCGTCTGGGAGACTCTAAGTCTTTCCGTTTTATTGATTCCCCCGGATTCTCTGCGGGAACTGGGCTACATGCTGCAACTGCTGAGCTGCTGCACCAACACGGCCCTTTACGCCGTGGTCCAGGCCAGGTTCAGAGTTCAGCTGAAGGAGACGGTGAAATCACCCTTCCGACTAATGGCAAAGTTCATTTGGCGTTGTCAGGAGAGTATTAATCCTCATTGACGCTTCTCCCATAATGCCGTAATATATCCCTGTTCGTCAGTGGGATCTGCAGTTCCATTGGCGCTGTGGACGTCCCTGAATAGCTCCCGCCGTCCACCACTCTGTGCAGCCACAGGATCCCTAGTCTGCCTCCACTTTGCTCCGTCCTGTTTACTTTTATCACGGGTTCCCTGTAATGTCTCCCTCAGTTCCACAAGGTGGTAGATTCTACCATTATTTGCATGCAAAGCTTTGATTACACCATCGCGTTACAACCGGTGTGCCCTACCGGTATTCCTTGGGGTCTGAATGCCTGCTCAGGTACGCCCGCTGTATCTCCATCACATTCCTCTGGCGAGGGGTATTGTTTGTAAGAGCCCCTGCCTTTGAGCCGTTTAGTAAGACTGGTTACCGTCGACGGACAGCAAGTCTCGTCTTGCAACAGAGTTCTTTGCAGATCTGTCTGCCCCCTCGAGAATAATGTAATAACTCGCACTTGATGCAATCCCCATTGCACAGGTTTGGGCAATTAAATGACTTTTTGGACATTTTCTGTAGTTGTGGTACTACCTGTCGAAGTGTATTGTGTACACTGTGTATTTGGGGAAGCTAATTACCGAGGAAAGGGCACATGACTTCTATTTATTTATTGATTTCCTCGTAGCTTGCCTTTCTCCTTCTCCGGCTGATTATCCGCCGTTCTACGCCTTTACCGCCGCTGTCTGTAAAGCGTGACCGCCTGTGTGTCTGCGGCGTACTCCTGATTCCTCCCACAGACCAAACACCTATGTGTTGATAGGTTATTTGATCATTGTAAATTTTACAGTTAGTAGGGTCGCTCGGACAGTGAAGCATTGCGCCAGCCAAGGCCGGACCGTTGAGATTAGACTGGAAGTAAGTCTTTTGAGAAGGACTCCTCCCGGCAGGCTGAGACATCAGGTAGAGTTACATTGGGTAACACGGCTTCAAATAGAATACAGAGGGAAGTGGTGGAGGGCAGCCATTCTGCATGTGACAATTCTGGGGAATGTTGTGGCGTTGGACTTGGATTGAAATAGGCGTGACTCATAAATACTCTTGCAGACGACACAGACGTGATAGAGTTGTCGATGTTGAGGAAGCTGGGTAGAAGTCCAATTGGAAATGTGGCCGGAGAAATGACAACTGTGTCATTCTGAGACGACAGTTCGGTTACGAATGATAGAGAAATAGGAGATTTGGAAATATTTTTAGGAATATAGAGAAAATGGAGAGAACAAAAGATGCTTTCTGATGAGCTATTAGTAGAATGTTCAGCTTGGTCGAAACAACTGTTCGTGTACAGGTAATTCAGTAGCTCTGCTGTTCAATTTCCCAATCTGCAAAACATATTTTTTTTAAAAAACACGTAGATTTCAATGCCGCCAGCAGGTGGAAGATTGTGATGCAGAGTTACATATAAATAACTACCACAAAACCCCAGCTGTGAAAGAGAAGTGGTCATCATTACCGCCATGATCTGCCGCCTACACAAATAGCGCAGTGGAATCTGGGAGTCTGCAGACGGATATCGATTGTTTAAGCGAACGTATTAGTGTCCGGGCGGACGGAGGACAACGTTGCTAAAGGCGAGGTCATCTACTTGGGAAGAACAAATGGAAGAACAGAATATTATTAAGTGGTAAACGATTCCAGTCTGCTGCCGTGTGGAAGGACTTTAGAGAGCTTGTTCGTCAATCACAACAGATTGGTTTGCAGCAGCAGCAGGCTAACAAGAAGGCAAATGGGATATTGGCCTTCATTGCTACAGGGGTGAATTTAAGAGTAAATAGATTATGCTGCAACTATACAAGACACTGGTGAGGCGGCAGCTGGAGTACTGCGTGCAGCTCTGGTCTCCTGACTTGAGGAGGGATTTACTGGCGTTGTAGTCGGTTCACCATTTTGATTCCAGAGTTGAGGTGGCGAGACGATGAGAAGAGTTTGTGTTGCGTGGGACGGTACACGCTGGAATTCAGGAGGATCAGAGACGATCATTTGGCAACATATAAAATTACGAGAGAGATAAGACAAGGTCAGGAAGCTGTTTCCAGTGGAAGCTGAGACTAGAACAAACGGACAGACGCTGAAGCTTCTGAAGAGTGAATTTAGGGCGTAGATGGTGAACAACTGCATTTAACAGAGGGTGGTGAACCTGTGGAAATCTATGCCCAGTGCATCAGTGGCTAAATTATTGCGTAGTGGGGGTATTAAAGGATTTGGTGGAAAAGGCAGGTAGATGGAGGTAAGTCCATAGTCAGTTCAGCCATGATCATCATCAATGGCGGAGCTTGCCAGTCCGAACAGATGGACTATTCAGGTTCCTTCTTCTTCGGTTCCTCGGCTCTAATGTACCCTCGTGTTAACAGTTGAGTGAAGTTGATCTCTGTAAACAGTGATGCTTGGCACATTCATCAGTTCATTATCGCATCCCGTTTTCAACTCCTTCTTCTGACGCCGAAGATCAGAATACATTCCAGCCATTGATTGATATTACTGCTTAGTCCACAGGACTCGGGAGGTGACTTCGGCCATTCGAGCACCAAGCCTTCTCCGCCATTCCATCATAGCTTATTTATTATCCCTCTCCTCCACATTATGGCGCCCACTCCCCGTACCCATTGACGCCACGACGAATCAAGAGCCTATCACTCTCTGCTGTAATGGTTGCAATGCACTGACCCCATAGAGTCTGTCGCTTGTAATTCCACAAATTCACTAGACTCGGTCAAAATAAAGACATATCCACCTCTATTCTAAAGTGATATTTTTCTATCGTGAAACCTCGTCTTCTATTTTTAGACTGTCCCACTACAGAAGCTACCCTCTCAACGTCCAGGATATCTCGGCCTTTCAATATTAAAAAAGTTTCAAACAGATTCCCTTCATTTTCCTGAACGTCAACTGGCACATTATAATCACTAACGATTTAATAATGGCTCCCGATAATCTCCTTAGCAGATACTTTAATTCCATGTTCATCTCCACACTCGGAGGTCCAGTCGATTGAAATAATTGTTTTCAGAGAACGCTGCGAACCAAATGTGTTTTAATCGTATTTATTTCCCTCCGCACAGTGAACTTGGTGACAGTCTTAATCCTGTCGCGGGGAAAGTGCGGTCTCTCCAAAGGCGTCACAAGGTACCTGGTTGCTATGGTAGCAACGGATCAGCTCGTCATTCTCTTCGATCTGGTATTGAACAAGATTCCGGGGACCTACATGCCACTTGAGATTTTACTCTGGTCATTCCGTGTTTCGGTGTGTAGCATCCACCCCATCCTGCTCTACACCGCCATGGACTGTTCTGTCTGGTTCACCGTCACTTTCACCTTTGATCGGTTTGTGGCCATTATTTTTCAGAAGCTGAAATGAAAAGACTGCACCGGGAGAGGGGCGGCTTTGGTTCTGGGGACAGTGACTGTGTAGAGCTGCGTAAAGAACATTAACTGGTTCTTTTTGTTCCATGGGTCATATTCGATGTTAAATTCGTCCGTGCTCTGTATGCGTTCTTTTCGTTTTTCTCTATCTCAGGAGGCAACATTTCTACTGATGCACTCCCTCCTTACCCCAGTATTCCCCTTTCTTTTGATTCTCCTGTTAAACAGTTTAACCATCAGGCACGTCTTCGTGGCCAGCCGAGCCCGGAGGAGACTCCGTGTTTCGAGCGATGGGGAGACTTCCGTCGACCCGGAAATGAAGAACCGCAGGCAGTCCCTCCTGTTACTACTGGTGATGTCGGGGAATTTCATCCTGCTGTGGGCGCTGCTGACGGTGTATTCCGTATGGGAGAGCGTGATTTTTTACGTTAACCCTTCTCCCCTGTCTTCTCTGCGGGATTTGGGCTACATGCTTCCGCTCCGCGGCTGCTGCACCAACACGGCTCTTTACGCCGTGGCCCAAACCAGGTTCAGGGTGCAGTTCAAGGAGACGGTGAAATCCCCCTTCCGTCTAATGACAAAGTTCGCCCGGCGTTGTCAGGATAGCATTGATCCCAATTGGCTCCCCAAAATCTCCCATTTCGTCAGTAGCATGTGCAGTTCCATTGGGGCTGTGGACGTCCCTGAGTAGCTCCCACCCTCCGCCCCTCCATGCACCAACAGGATCAGGGAGTGTCCCAGTCTGTCTGCACTCTGCTCCTTCCAGTTTACTTTCTTCACGAGTTCCCTGTAATGTCTCCTGAAGTTCAAGATGGCGATTCTACACTTAATTGCATGCGATGCCTTGACATCACCATGGCAATACGATCGTGGTGCCCTGCCGGTATTCCGTGGGGCCCCAATTCCTGCTCAGGTACGCCTGATGTATCTCGATCTCTTTCCTCTGACGAGGGCTATTGGTTCCAAGAGCCCATGCCTTCGAGCCCTTCAGGAAGACTGGTTACCGTGGACAGACTGCAAAACTCCGCTTGCAGCGGAGTTCTTCGGAGATCTGTCTGCCCCCTCCAGAATAATTTAATAACTCGCATTCGTATAACTGTTCATCCAACAGTCCGCCCCTAGCTGCAATTATCATCGCAATGCCTTTGGGAAAGTAAAGAAATTCTTGGACACTTTCTGTAGTGGTGGTCCTATCTATTACATTTGGTATGTGGGTAAGGAAAGGGTAACTGATGCCTAGTTATTTATTGAGGCCGTCGTAGCTTGGCCTTTCTGCTTCTCTGGCTGATTATCCGCGGTTCTACTCATTTCCCGCCGTTGCCTGTAAAGCGTGACCGCCTGGGTGTCCGCGGCGTACTCCTGCCTCCTCCCACAGACTAAACTCCTATGTGTTGATAGGTTAATTGGTCATTGTAAATTGCTCCATTAGTAGGGTCGCTCGGACGGTGGAACATTGCGCCAGCCAAGGCCCGACTGTTGGGAATGGACAGGAGGTAAGTCTTTTGAGTCGGACCCGTTCCGGTAGGCTGACACAGGAAACCGAGATGCATTGGACAGCAAGGCTTCAAATAGAGTACAGAGAGCAGTGGTGGAGGGCAGCCATTCTGCATGTGACAACTGCTGTAAATGTTACGGGGTTTGGCTTGGATGAAAATGGGACTGACTCATAACTAATCTTGCAGACGTCACCAACGTGATGTTGAGGGAGCTTGGTAAAAGTCCAGTTAGATGTCTGGCCGGAGAAATGACAACTTTGTGATACAAATACGACAGTTCAGTCTCGAACGATAAAAAAATAGGGGAATAGGAAGTATATTTTAGGAATATAGAGAAAATGGGGAGAACAAAAGATGGTTTATGCTGAGGTATTAGAAGATATTCAGCTTGGTCGTGTTACGTACACGCAACACTGGGGAAAGTACCTCTTACGTGCATTCAACAGCGTGAAGGTTTCAGTAACAATAGAACAGACCTGGAGACTGTTTTTCCTGTTAACAATCTCTATTTTATTAGTAACTACGTAATGTAATAACTTAAACCAACGTAAACCAGTGGTTAATAGTATTATGCATATACATTTGCGTAAAAAATTAAACACCCAAATTTATTGAAGCTCAGATGGCAAGAGTTACAGTCTTACGATGGTATGTAAGACATTTCTGTTTAGATCAAATACACAGAATTTGAAGTGAGAGTGAAATATTTGTAATCCAAACAAACAGGTGTCGTTGATCTTCCCGCTGTCCTCCGAATCCTCACACGAAACCTCTCTAACAGTTGCTTATCGCAAGTGGAACCATTTTTAAGAGAATCACCACCCGGGCTAGGGTTGACACATCGGTAGATTGGAGAAGGTTACCGCAATCACACACAAGTGGCAGCCAATTATCCAGTTCCAAACCCTACAAAATAACTCAAACAGAGATTCGCCGGAGGGATGCATTTATTCAATGAACTATCACACCCAGACAAAGGGTAAACCCACACATGGTTTTCACAAATGTTTTCCCCTCACCAAATAACCCACTCCTGCGGATTAACTCTGTGACCACCACACTTTCGTATCCGATTGGAAACAAACTCACCCTCACGACGACTTGGAAACAGAATCCAAACAGTGATCTCTTTGTCACTAGGTTTCTTCTGCTTCAAACCTTCCCCTCCTCTCCTCTGTAAAAACTTCTTCTAGTTCCAGCAGCTTGTGACAATCATTTATGAATGCTCTGTATCGATCTCAACTCACCATTTGGGCTACTGTAAGTTTTAACCAGCGGCCGATGCCCTGGTGTCTTCCATTGACCGAATCCATCTTAATTCTGATTGTATGACTCTGTGTCTTTGTATATACAAAAAAAAGCAGCCGTAGAAAAAAAGTAAACATTCATTGTCCATGAAATAACACCGCTTTTCTCACTCTTTTATCGTGAACAGAAATCCAGCAGTATCTAAAATTCAGTCTCACTCTCTCGGCCTTCTTGAAGTGACAGTCCACAGAAGGAATGAACACAGAGGTATATAACAGTCAAAAGACCTGTCCGTGCACAGGGAATTTAGTAATTCTGCTGTTTGATTCACTCATCTGCAGAAATACAAACGTAGATTTTCATGCCGCCAGCAGTTGGCAGATTCTGATGCAGAGATTTTATGTTGTAACACAAAAAATCGCATTTTAATCACAACGCATGAAAAACAGTCCATAGTTAATGTCCGACAGTGAGTCCTTTTGGAGTTTGTGACATATATAAGTGACTCGGAAGTTTGCAAATTAATTGAGTAATAATCTTGCAGATGACACAAACATTTATTTACGAACATACACAAAGTGCCGGGTTATTTTCATGCGGTGGTTTCAAATGCACTCTCAAGGGCAAGATGTTTACACAGAGAGTAGTGGGTCCATGGGATGCACTTCCTGGTGTGGTGGTCGAGGCACAAGGATAAGTGGCCTTTAAAATAAGCCGAGACAGACATGTGCCTATGCGGAAAATGGAAGGATATGCTCATTTGACAAGCAGAAAAGATTAGGTAGCAATGATAGAAACATAGAAAATCTACAACACATTACAGGAATTTCGGACCACAATTGCTGTGCCGAGCATTAACTTACTTTATAAAGTACCTAGTCTTACCGACAGGTCTCTGTTTGTTTAAGCTCCATCTGCCTATCCAACAGTCTCTTAAAAGACCCTACCGTATCCGCCTTCACGACCGTCACCGGCAGCCCATTACACGCACGTAACAATCTCTGCGTGAAAATCGTAACCTGACATCTCCTCTGTACCTCCGTCCAGCAGCTTAAAGCATTGAGCTCTCGTGATAACAACTTAAACCCCTCTGTAAAGCCTCTGACTATCCATATGATCAATGCCTCTCATCATCTGATGCAGCTCGAAAGGTCACCACTCATCCTCCATCGCTCCGAGGAGAAAAGGCCTAATCTCGTAACGCACGCTCCTCAATCCAGGCAACATACTTGCAGATGTTCTCTGCCCCATTTCTCTGGTTTCCACGTCCTTCCTGTAACGAGGCAACCAGATCTGAGCACAGTACTCCAAGTGGGGTCTGACCCAGGGGCGTATATAGCTGCAACGATACTTCTCGCCTCCTAAACTCAATCCCACGGTTGATGAAGTTCATTGCACCATAAGCATTCTTAACCACAGATTCAACCGTTGCAGCTGCATTAAGCGTCCTATGGACTCGAAACCCTGGATCCCTCTGAATCTCCACACCGCCAAGAGACTTACCAAAAATACTATATTCTGCCATCACATTTCACCTTTCCAAAATGAGCCACTTCACAATTATCTGCATTGAACTCTATCTGCCAATGTTTGCCCCTTTTTCCATCCCATCAATAAACCTCTGACACTCCACTCTATCCACAACACCTCCAACCATTGTGTCATAAGAAAGTTTACTAACCCATCCTTCCAGTTTCCCAACCGTGATATTTATAAAAGGTTCTAAGAGTAGGGGTCCCAGAATAGATCGCTGAGGCACACCACTGGTGACCGACTTCCACGCAGTACATGTCCTGTCTGCATCCACTCTTTACCTTCTGTGTGCAAGCCTGTTCTGGATCCACAAAGTAATGTCCCCTTGGAGCCCATTCCTCCATACTTTCTCAATAAGTCTTCATGGGGTACCTTATTAAATGCCTTGCTGAAATCCATATACACTACATCTACTGCAATTCCTTCACCTACATTTTTAGTTATATCCTTCAAAAATTCAATCACGCTCGTTAGGCATAACCTGCTCTTCCCAAAGCCTTGCAGACTATTCCTAATCATATTATACCGAACCAAGCGTTTTCAAATCCTGTCTCTCAGGACCGTTTCCATCGACCTATCAACCACTAAAGTAATTCTCACTGGTCAATAATTTCCTGGGCTATCTCTACTTCTTTTCTTGAATAAAGGAACAACACCCGCAAACCGCCAATTCTTCGGAACCTCTCCGGTCTCAGTTGCTGATGCAAAGATAATCGTCAGAGGCTCAGCAATTTTCTCCCTCGCCTCCCGAAGTTAGCTGGAGTACATCTCATCCGTTCCCGGCGACTTATCCAACGTGATGCTTTCCGAAAGCACCAGCACATCCTTTGTCTTCTTAAGTAGATGCTCAGCTTTTCAGTCTGCTGCAAGTCATCACTACCGTCACCAGGGTCCCTTTCCGTAGAAAATACTGAATTAAAGAATTAATATTGTTCCTCTGTCATTTACTTCGGTCCCATTCACACTTTCCTGCTGTCACACGTGATAGGTCCTATTTTCTCACGTCTTAGCCTCTTCACCTACCTGTAGAATGCCTTGGGGTTTTCCTTCATCAGCCCGCCAATGCCTTATCATGGCCCCTTCTGGCTCTCCTAATTTCCTTCTTAAGCTCTTTCCTGATCGTCTTATAATCTTCTACATCTTCTAGTATTAACTATTTGTCTGAATCTTTTGTATTTCTTTTTTATTGTTTTCCTTTTTTGACTGGCTTTCATTACAACCTTTGCACACCACGGTTCCTGTACGCTACCATGACTTCCCTGTCTCATTGGAGAGTACTTATTTAGAACTGCACACAAATATATCCTGAACATTTACCGCATTTCTTCCAAACATTTTCCTGAAGCAGTCTGTTTCCAGTTTAAGTTTCGAATTTCGTCTCTGGTAGCTTCAAAATCCCTTAAATAAATAGACAAATAGACAAAATAGACAATCTGAAACCGTCGGACTGAACGCGTTCCTCTCTTTCACTTGGTTATCCTCCCTCTCGCACTGTCGGCAAGCTTTCTCTATTTGTGAGCAACATCCTCGTCTTCTGTTTTTTTTTTTTCAGTTAGGTTCCCACACCCCAACAAGTCTTGTTGAAACTCTCCCCAGTACCTGAGCAAATCGCCCCTCCAGGATATTGGTCCCTCTGGGATTCAAAACACGTCTTTTTTCTACAGGTCACACCTGCCCCAAAAGAGGCCCCAATGATAAAGAAAACGGAATCTCTGCCCCGTTCTCCAATCCCTCAGCAACCCATTTATCCTCCACCTCATTCTATTCCTAGCACAGTCAATAAATATCCCGAGACGACTAGCTTTGCGATTCTGCTTCTCAACTTCCTTCCTGACACCCTGTAGTCTTTTTATTTTTCTGGTCCTCTTCCCTTTTCCTACTAATGCCATTGGTAACAATATGTACCAAGACCTCTTGCTTTTCTCACTCCCACTGCAGGATATCTTGTACACGATATCAAACATCCTAGACCTTGTCACCTGGGAGACAAACTGGGAGGCCGTCCCCTAACCATCAGTACCTATTGTCAGAAGGTACCACCAATGGGGCACACTCTAGTAGCTGACCTTTCCCCTTCCCTCTCCTGAGTCTGACCCACTTGTCTGTCGCCCTTGGCCCCGGTGGGACCTAGAGCCTATAACTCCTTTCAGTTGCCTCCTCGCTCTCCCTGACCATATGAAGGTCATCGAGCTGCAGCTCCTCACACCGGGTCCAGATATGGCCTTCCGGTCTGGGCGACTCCCGGGCCTCGCACATCTGACACCGAACACAGAAAAACGGCCTCAAACACATACATCCTTTCCGCAATTAACACAGGCAAACCTGCCTCACCGTTGCAGACTACCTGATTACAGGATGTTACGGCCTTCACTGGATCGTGCTGAAGGTTGGTCGTATTTCTGATATGAATGCCCAAGGCTACACGTTGTATGGGAGGAATTGGAAAGTCTGTAGATTGGATGGCCTGGCTGGAATAGCATCAGCTGGAATCCAGACCACAGATTTCAACGGGGAAAATGTGTGCATAAAGGTCGATGTTATGATAGCCATGGGATTGTTCTACATACAACTCTTTTGGGTTGGCTTGTTTTTACAATTTGTCCTCACGCCGACTTGTGGATTAGTTATACTGGATTGGGTGTTAAGAAATGAATCGGAAATGACTAGAGAGCTTTAGGTATGCGAGCTTTTAGGAAGCAGTCATTACAATATAGTCGAGTTCAATTACTAATATGAGAGATAAATTTAAAGTCCGACGCTGCAGTATTTCAGTGGAGTAACGGATATTACTGTGATATGAAAAAGGTCTTGGACAAATAAAAATTGAAGGAGACGCTGTCAGGATTGTCTGCAGGGCAGGAATGCGGTGAGCTTCTGGTGAAACAGAGAAAGGTGTAGAATACATGCATACAAATAATAAATAAATAAATAAATAGATAGATAGATAGATAGATAGATAGATAGATAGATAGATAGATAGATAGATAGATAGATAGATAGATAAATAACGAATTAGCACAATCGTGGCAAAACGTAAAAGCAAAAGAGAAGGCATATAACAAGGCAAAATCTACTGGGAAAACAGCGTATTGGGAAGCCTTTACAATGAAATATGAAAGCAATATCGTGAAAAATATCAAGGTGGGTAGATATTCGTTTTCAACACCACATAAATCAAAGAGAACTAAGAGTGGATATATGACCGCTAGAAAATAAAGCAGAAGAGATAATAATGTGGGACAAGCAGACGGCAGACGATATAAATGAGCATGTTACATTAATCGTCACTGTGGAAGATACAAACAGTTTGTCTGATGTCGTAGTGTGTGAAGGAACAGGAGTGAGTGCAGTTATTCTCACAAGAGAGAAGGTGCTCAAAAAGCTGAAAGATCAAATGGTACATTATTCACCCGGACCAGAAGAACTCCACATTCTGCTTCTTCAAGTCTGAGAGGTAGAGATTGTGGAACATTAGCAACGATCTTTCTAAAATTATTAGAATGCCTCATGGTGCCAGGTGACAGAAAAATTGCAAATGCCACTTCGCTCTTTAGGAAAGGAGGAAGATAGCAGAAAGCGAGTTATACGCCTGAATTGATGTTTCCCAAGGTTTAGGTGTCTGAGACAGAGGGCAGAGCCTCAGAATAGCGAGGCGTCCATTTAAAAGAGAAGCGGAGGATTTTCGTTCGCCAGAGGTGGTGAATTTTTGGAAGCTGTTTTCACATTCAGCTGTGAAAACAGTATCCTTGGGTTTATTTAAGGCAGAGATTTATCGTTTTTTTA
The DNA here is from genome assembly GCF_048418815.1 of Hemitrygon akajei. Taxonomy (NCBI): domain Eukaryota; kingdom Metazoa; phylum Chordata; class Chondrichthyes; order Myliobatiformes; family Dasyatidae; genus Hemitrygon; species Hemitrygon akajei. Next base: position 6,212,761 of record NW_027331937.1, on the reverse strand, counting down.
GAATATGCAAGTATGTAATGTGAAGTCAGCTGGGAGAGCCCCGGAGAGAAAACAGGGCATCCGCGCTGTGTTAGAGATGACAGAAGGGCTGAGAGGACAGAATATGACCTGTGACAACTCCTTCACTTCTCAGGAGCTTGGTCAGGCGCTCCTGAAGAAAGAAAAAAATTACAGTGGTGGGCACTGTGAGGCGGAACAATGCTGAGCTGCCACCTGCTGTGATTGCAACAAGGGGAGAGACGTCTTGTCTTCCAAGTTTGCTTCCACCCATGGCACCACATGCAAAAGAAGTACAAGAATGTCATCCTTATGAGCACAATACATAAGGTTGCAGAGGTCAGCGCTCAGGACGACAGAAAACCAGCCATCATCCTCGACTACAATGTCAACAAAGGAGAGTGGACAACCTTGACAAAGTAACAGGCACATACAGCTGCAAGAGGAGAACAGCCTGCCTGCCTCTCGCCATATTCCATAACATCATTGACATTTCGACCTACAGTGCCTTTGTCAGATGGAGTAAGCTGAACCCTACCTGGAGGGCAAACAAGCGGAAAAGTAGGAGGTTATTTCTGGAGGATTTTGGTAAGGATCCTTTTATACAAAGACGACGGCACCTTCCACGCACAGCAGCCTCAGCAGCAGTGTTAAGGGCAGTGCGGCGATCTGAACCCGGCCCTGATCAACAACAAGTCCCACAAGAAGCTAAAACAAGGGGGCAGAAGAGAAGGAGATGCAACTTCTGCTCGGCAAATAAGGACTGTAAAACAGGAACAACTTGATGCAGATGTGGGTAACACATATGCAAGGGCCACACACGCAAGGTGTCCGACTACTGCTTTGAATGCGATGACTAGTTTTCAAATAGCAATTGTTTTGTTCTTTGGTTTTGTGTTGGTTAAATATTAGTTAATGTTCAATTAAGTTAAAATTTATAATTACTTCGAGATTATGAGTATATTTTATGATATAGCAGTGAGGTCAGTGTTTCATGGTTGCACTGGTTATAAATGGTTAGATAAATGACCCCACAATTGCAGAATGTTCTTGCCATTTTCAGTTTCAAAAAATATTGAAATAATCATGGCCCTTATGTTTTCTTAGGTAAAATAGAGCATGATATTTTGTGGTAGTAGATGTTTTTTTTTCTCTCTAAAAACACATCCTCCCTGGTCTCTGAAACAGTAGTTAAGGATTATTCTCAAATTTATGAATGCCATATAGGGAATTTACACATTCTAAAAAGATCCGTGGTTTAGAATTTGGTATCGACACTTGCTATGAGGGGATTCTTCGGCCGGCTTAAACTTGACCCGGACCAGACTGTGAAGGTATAGAATGTGAACACTATATCAGGGTTTATTCAGCATATTTTAGTGTTTCTAAAACATTGATTTCTGTATGTTTTGTGTGTTTACAATGGTTTAACTATTGAAAAAGTTGTTGTTCTCTATCTATACCCTGTTAGTATATCGAGACAGCTATTATGGATTGTCTCATCTTTAATTAATGTTCCCCAATCAAATAATTTCTTACAATTTGACACTTGTATTGATAGTAAGTTGTTGTGTCTTTTATGTTTCTCAGCAGCTGGTGAATCCTCATCTCCGCAGAAAGCCAGTCACGCTCATTTCTCATTTGGTCGGATCTTTCAGACTACCCTGGTGCTGTTTAATATTGTGACCTTCTGGAGTTGTCCAAAATCATTAGATAGATAGATAGATAGATACTTTATTCATCCCCATGGGGAAATTCAACATTTTTTTCCAATGTCCCATACACTTGTTGTAGCAAAAACTCATTACATACAATACTTAACTCAGTAATAATATGATATGCATCTAAATCACTAATTCAAAAAGCATTAATAATAGCTTTAAAAAAAAGTTCTTAAGTCCTGGCAGTTGAATTGTAGAGCCTAATGGCATTGGGGATTATTGACCTCTTCATCCTGTCTGAGGAGCATTGCATCGACAGTAACCTGTCGCTGAAACTGCTTCTCTGTCTCTGGATGGTGCTATGTAGAGGATGTTCAGGGTTTTCCATAATTGACCGTAGCCTACTCAGCGCCCTTCGCTCAGCTACCGATGTTAAACTCTCCAGTACTTTGCCCACGACAGAGCCCGCCTTCCTTATCAGCTTATTAAGACGTGAGGCGTCCTTCTTCTTAATGCTTCCTCCCCAACACGCCACCACAAAGAAGAGGGCGCTCTCAACAACTGACCTATAGAACATCATCAGCATCTCACTGCAGACATTGAATGACGCCAACCTTCTAAGGAAGTACAGTCGACTCTGTGCCTTCCTGCACAAGGCATCTGTGTTGGCAGTCCAGTCTAGCTTCTCGTCCAACTGTACTCCCAGATACTTGTAGGTCTTAACCTGCTCCACACATTCTCCATTAATGATCACTGGCTCCATATGAGGCCTAGATCTCCTAAAGTCCACCACCATCTCCTTGGTCTTGGTGACATTGAGACGCAGGTAGTTTGAGTTGCACCATATCACAAAGTCCTGTATCAGTTTCCTATACTCCTCCTCCTGTCCATTCCTGACACACCCCACTATGGCCGTGTCATCAGCGAACTTCTGCACATGGCAGGACTCCGAGTTATATTGGAAGTCAGATGTGTACAGGGTGAACAGGACCGGAGAGAGTACGGTTCCCTGTGGCGCTCCTGTGCTGCTGACCACTGTGTCAGACCTACAGTCTCCCAACCGCACATACTGAGGTCTATCTGTCAAGTAGTCCACTATCCAATCCACCATGTGAGAGTCTACTCCCATCTCCGTTAGTTTGTGCTTTAAGATCTTGGGCTGGATGGTGTTAAAGACACTAGAGAAGTCAAGGAATGTAATCCTCACAGCACAACTGACCCCATCTAGGTGAGAGAGTGATTTGTGCAGCAAATACGTGATAGCATCCTCCACTCCCACCTTCTCCTTATACGCAAACTGAAGCGGATCCCGGGCGTGCCTGGTTTGTGGCCTCAGATTCTGTATTATCAGCCGCTCCATGGTCTTCATCACGTGCGACGTCAAGGCAACAGGTCTGAAGTCATTCAACTCCTTTGGTTGTGGTTTCCTCGGTACCGGGACAATACAAGATGTTTTCCACTGTCTGGGTACTCTTCCCTGATCTAGACTCATGTTGAAGATGCGCTGTAGTGGTTCTCCCAGTTCAGTTGCACAGGCCCTCAGTAATCGTGGGGAAACTCCATCCGGTCCAGCCGCCTTGCTGGTACAGATCTTCCTCAGTTGACCTTCCACCTGTGCAGCCGTAAACCTGGGCGTGGGCCAGGTCTCCTGTGAGTGGATATTTTCCTGTGAGGGAAGTAAGCCTGGTGTGGAGTTCTGCAGTGAGGGTGAGATTGTGCTGTCGAACCTATTGAAGAAGTTGTTCAGCTGGTTCGCTTTCTCCACATCTCCACTTATGTTTGCCCCCCGCTTTGCACCACATCCGGTGATGATCTTCATCCCATCCCACACCTCCTTCATGCTTTTTTCCTGCAGCTTTTGTTCTAACTTCCTCCTATACTGCTCCTTTGCCCCCCTTATCTGTACTCTGAGTTCCTTCTGAACTCTTTTAAGCTCCAACCGATCACCATTTTAAAGGCCCTCTTCTTCTGGTTTAGGAAGCCTTTGATGTGACTAGTGATCCAGGGCTTATTATTGGGATAGCAGCGAACAGTTCTAACAGGAACAACCGCATCCACACAAAAATTAATATAGTCCGTTGTGCATTCAGTGACCTCCTCAACGCCCCTACAGAGCCCCCCTTGCAGTACATCCCAGTTAGTAGTACCGAAGCAATCTCTCAGGGCCTGTTCAGCTTCAGGAGTCCACTTTCTAAAAGAGCGTGTGGTAGTGGGATGCCTCATCACAATTGTTTTATATCTTGACTGTAACAAAACCAGGTTGTGATCAGCTTTCCCCAGTGCAGGCAGCGGGGATGCACTATATGCATCCTGTACGTTTGCATACAGCAGGTCAATAGTCCTGTTACCCCTGGTGTAACAATCCACGTACTGGGAGAAAGCAGGTAGTGTCTTGTCCAAAGTCACATGGTTGAAGTCCCCTGTAATTAACATCAGTGCCTCAGGGTGTTGTGTCTGAAGCTTAGCAACGGCGGAGCTGATGACGTCACACGCTACCGTTGCGTCGGCACGCGGCGGGACATACACAATCACCGCAATGACGCTGGCGAATTCTCGAGGCAGGTAATATGGCCTCATACTCACAGCGATCAGCTCAATATCCTTTCCACAAACGGAGATCTTTGTACTCACATGCCCGGGGTTACACCATCTTACGTTAATGTAGAGAGCGAGTCCCCCTCCTTTCTTCTTCCCACACTTTTTGGCATCTCTGTCAAATCTTACCGTAGTAAAACCAGGTAATTCTACATTTACATCCGGGATGTTAGCCGTCAGCCATGTTTCGGAAAAGCACATTAAACTGCATTCCTTGTATGCTTTAACATTCCTTACTAGTGAGGCTAGCTCATCCACTTTATTTGGCAGCGAGTTCACGTTCCCCATAATGACCGAAGGAACAGCGGGTTTATAACTCTTCTTCCTCTCCGTCCACTTATACCTGCGCAGTTTTCCAGCCCTGGAGCCACGGAACCTCCGTTTAATTTCGTTCGGGATCTGGATCTGTTGCGCAACACTGACTTGCGCATTTCTCAGCGCAAGTAGTTGGTCTCTCGAATACACCTTTCTCTCCATCTCAATATTAAATAAATACTAGACATAGCACTATGACTAAAAAGAAAACAACCTAAAAAAAAAGATCAATTTTATCGAATCTCGGGAGCAGCTGGAAAAGGCTGCCGCGTAGCTCCTTTACTGAATGAACTGCGGTGATCAGCGGCCTTCCGCAACAATCGGTGTTAGGACCGCTTCATATCGCGTTATACATCAATGATTTGGATAAAGGATATGATTGATTTGTGACAGGGTATGAGACACCGTATTCCTGCACTTCTGTATTTATCATTGCTAACCTGTTTTATATGTATATTTGTTTTTTTATATACTGTATTGCTTAGTTTACTAATAAACACCTTTATTAACAGTACCACCAGACTCCAAACTCCAACATTTCTGCTGGTTTAGTAACCCGGTCACGGGGTACGTGAGAACTCTAACAGTGTTCATCGCATGTTCATCATGCTGATGAAGGTTTCATGAAATGGATACAAGACACCAACCACTGCATCTGACAAAATGTGGTGAGGTGATTTATTAACAGTTAAGGCTGCTTTATACTTGTGCATCGCATCTATGCCGTAGATACCATGTACTATGCACCGCACCCTGCGAAGTGCCTACGCCGTCACCTATGCCATATCATACGTCGTACCTGCACCCTACATTGTCAACTACGCCGTACCCTACGCTAACACTTACGCCGTAGCCGTACCCTACGCCGCATCCGAACCATACGCCGTTACCAACGCCAGACTCTACGTCTACGCTGTACCCGCACCCTACGCTGTACTCTACGTCGTACTCGTACCCTACGCCGTATCCAAACCCTACGCCGTACCATGCTCCATACCCGTACCCTACGCCGCATCTGCACTATACGCCGTCACTTACACCGTACCAGTACAATACGCCGTATCCGAAACCTACGTCGTACGCCGTACACTACGTCTACCTGCCCTTGCATCTTTTGGGAAAATTCACCACAGGAAAATTTGCAGAATGGAGGGGAAGCCAAATGCAATTTTACTATCTATTTCCAGAGAAAAGGGATAAAAGCAATTCATTAGCAACCTATTAGTGTGTAGTCTTCCTGCTTCTGGCCTCAAAGCCCGTAGCACGGGCAGCAAATCCTGGAGGTCCTTCCTTTAACATAGCTCTTGTCCAGCAACTGGCAGTGCAGCACCTCGTCTCTCATCGTACACAGGTTATCGGTAAGACGATGGGCACGATTTCTAGCTGCTCACATACCAAGTGAAGAATGCTGAGGACTCGATCCGAGATATCCCTGCCGACAGAAACATCTGTCCGCACCACTAACGAATATTCTACCACGACATCTTGACAATCAACCTGCCACCCCGCCCCACCCACCAAACACACAAGGACACCGCTCAACGCCCACTTCCCTTCTGAGGCACAGAGGCAAATTAAGTGCTTGAGATCCGAACCACTGTGACTGAACACTGTTAGGTGATTTCCCCCAATCACCAAACTACGCGACGGTATCCAAAATATTGAGGGAGATAGCCACATTGGAACTCTGCCCCGGCCCCTTCAGCCGTTTCTCCTTCATGACTGCCACACAGTCTCCTGTGCCTACGCCCTGGGTGTAACTGCCTCTCATTATGTTCTGCCTATCACCAACTCAGCCTCTCGAATGATCTGGAACTTATCCAGTTCCAGCTCTACATCCTTAACGGGGATTGTCAGAAACTGCAGCTGAACGCAGCTCTCGCAGCTGTCTTCGTCAGGGTTACTCGAGTTCTCTATGCCTTCCTAAATCCCGCAAGAGGAGCATTCAACTATCCTGCCTGGCATCTATGTTATCCCATGGGGGAAAAAAAACAAACTTAAAATTGATTTTCTTTTCGTTTTCTACTTTGACTGAAGCCACCCCGATATGACGCCTCGGCGAGCAGAAGCCTGTTGATCATCTGCTTAACGGTCTATTCAAACCATGGCTACTGATTTTGCCTCGACCTTCCTCTTGCGGATCAACGACAAACGCCGCTTGGCCAATGTTCAAAGATCGTTTTCTTTACTGTAAGGACCCGCTGTCGCATATAATACCTGTGTGATTGAAATCCTCTCCTACCAAATCACCCGACGTCCCGATTAGCCGCTGGTCTAAGCTATTTTCTCAAAGTTATTATTGAGAAATCATTAACTCGATAATATTTTCAATTTACCTATGCAACTGTAATTTTTAAGAACTAATATTATTTTAATCTATTTATAAATCATTTTTATTGCTTATTTTATTTATTATTTGCTTCCTTTCCTGATTAGTATGTCAGTGTCTGACTGTGTGTCAATACGTTTCTTAGCTCTGTGTCCACTTACAGACACGATACGGATCGGTGCACAGCCGACTGCTGGGATTATTAGAGACACGTTCACTCTGCGTTTGCATTGCTTCTCTGACGGACTGCAAATAAAGGGTTAACTGCACCTGTCATTCCGTAGAACTTAATTAAGGGAGTGTCCATGGGGATTGTCGACGTCACCGCGGAGCTGTGGCTGTTGGATACCTGTTCTATTTGTATGTCTCCCTCAGATCGACAGTTTCATTGAGAGACGCCAGTCTGCGCTATCAGAGTTCCCGCTCCAGGTAGAGAGAGAACAAAGTCTGCATTGGGGACGGGAGTCTGGTGTATTCATGCAATGAATCTGCAAAAGGCATCGCGGAATGCTGTGGCATATGTAAAGAACATCTTCTGGGAGTACCAGTATCTTGTTGGAAATTATGAATGGCTGACGTTGGACTCTGGAATCTCTCATGCGCTTGCGACAGTTCAAGTGGTTTACTACCCTGTCCTCGCCATCGTAGCTGTTTCTAGTCCGTGTCTCGTCTCTTACTCCTGATTAAGTTGAAAAATAAAATTCATCTTCTGTGTGATGCCTGTCTTCTGATTGCACGGCAGGTTTCTCAAATTGATACCGCTTCAGCAAACCTCGGCTGAGAGCATTGCGGGCGTTCGCTCTCCAGCTTTGGGGCTGCAGGCGTCCCGGTTACCGCTCAGTCAGGCAAACGTTGTCTGTACCTCTTATCCACCCAAACACTTCCACCCAGCGACCTCTGATGCACATTCACACCAAGAGAAGCAAGTCCCAGCTCCCACAACCTCTCCCGAGAGCGGGTGGTCTCCATTACAGGCAGTTTTCTGGCAAAATTCATGTGCACCCTCTGTGAAGCAGACACATGCTTCCTGTGCAGAGGTGACCAGAATTTCGGGACTTTATGGTCCACAGTCCAGTTCGAACATAGTAGGATTAATCAGCTTTCTCAAACTTTGTTGGATTGTACTGTATCGCTGAAATGTGGAGGGAATTTAGAGTGTTTGTTCTTCAATCACAAAAGGTTGGTTTGCAGCAGCGCAGGCTAACAAGGAGTCAAATGGGTTATTGGCCTTCATTGCTACAGGGGTGAATTTCAGAGCAGGAAGGTTATGAAACAACTGTAAAAGGTCCTGGTGAGGCGGCAGCTGGAGTGCTGCGTGCAGTCCTGGTCTCCCGACTTGAGGAGGGATTTACTGGCTTTGTAGTCAGTTCACCATTTTGATTCCAGACATGAGATGTCGAGACTATGAGGAGAGTTTCAGTCGCCTGATGCTTCACATAGTGGAATTCAGTAGGACCAGATACGATCTTATAACAGCATATTAAATTACAAAAGTGTAAGATAAGACAGGGACAGGGACAGGAACGTTGTTACCACTGGCAGGTAAGACTAGAACAAGGGAACATAGGCTGAGGGTTCTAGAGAATGAAATTAGGACGGAGATGAGGAGGAACTGCTTTTCCCAGAGGGTTGTGAACCTATGGAATTTTCTGCCCAATGAAGCAGTGGATGCTACCTCAGTAAATATGTTTCAAAAAGGTTTGGATAGATTTATGCGTAGTAGGGGTACTTGGGGGGAAAACAGGTACATGGAGATGAGTCCTTGGTCAGATCAACAATGATCATCCTCAATGGCGGACCATGCCATTCCGAACTGATGGACAATTCCGGCTACCATTTCCGTAGTGTTCTCTTCTGTTCACAGTTGATGGAAGTTGAATTTGGGTCGCCGTGATACTTGATTCTTATTCAGTAATCGGTTAATTATCACATCCCGTTTTCAGCTCCTGCTCCTGACACCAGAGTTCAGCAGACATTCCAGCCATCTGTTGATGTTACTGTTAAGTCCACAGTGGTCGGGAGTTTAATTCAGTCATTCCTGCACGGAGATTTTTCCGCCGTTCCATCATAGCTGAGTTATTATCCCTCTCAACCACATTCTGGATCCCATTCTCTATGTTCATTGACGTCCGGACGAATCAGGGGCATATCACTCTCTGCTGCGAATGAACTGACTCCCATAGCCGTCTGTGGCGAGAAATTCCACATATTCACCAACTTCGGTCAAAACAGATTTCTATCCACCTCTGTCTAAAGTGATGTCTTTCTATTTTCAATCCTCATCTTCTGGTTGTACAGTCTACAACTACAGTAGATATCCTCTCCACTTCCACTAAATCTTAGTCTTTCAATATTCGTGTCGTTTCAATGAGATTCCCCTCTTTCTTCTGAACTTCATTAGGTATATTATAATCTCAAACGAATCAATAATGGCTCCCGATAATCTCCCCAGTTGATACATTGATTCCTTATCAATCTCTGCCTTGGGAAATGCTGTCGATTAAAATAGTTGTTTTCAAAGAAAGTTGGCTCCCAAGTTTCTGTTAAACGTCTTTATTGCATTCCGCACAGTGAACGTCGTGACAATCGTCATCCTGTCGCGGGAAAAGTGCGGTCTCTCCAAAGGCGTCACAATGTACCGGGTTGCCATGGTCGCAGCGGATTAGCTGGTCGTTCTCTACGATCTGGTATTGAACAGGATTCCAGTAACTTACATGTCAGTGGAGGTTTTTGTCTGGTCGCATCGTTTCCCCGTGTGTAATATCCACGCCGTCCTACTCCACGCCGCCACGAATTGTTTTGTCTGGTTCACCGTCGCTTTCACCTTCGATCGATTTGTCGCCATTTGTTTTCAGAAGCTGAAACGAAAATACTGCACCGGGAGAGCGGCGGCTCTGGTTCTGGGCGCAGTGACTGTGCTGAGCTGCGTCAAGAACATTTTCTGGTACTTTACGCTCGATGGGTCATATTCGACATTATCTATGTCCGTGCTCTGTCTGAGAATTTCGCTTTTATTTTCTCCGTATCAGCAAGCAACATTTGAACTGAATCATTTCCTCCTCACCCCAACATTCCCTTTTGTCTTGATTCTGCTGCTCAACAGTTTTACCATCAGGAACGTCTTAGTGGCCAGCCGAGCCCGGAGGAAACTCCGTGGTTCGCACGATGGCGAGACGCCCGCGGACCAGGCGATGAAGAACTGCCTGGAATCCCTCCTGTTACTGCTGCTGATGTCGGGGAATTTCATTCTGCCGTGGGCGCTGCTGACGGTGTATTCCGTATGGGATAGCCTGCATGTTTACATTTACGTCCTGCCCCCGTCTTCTCTGCGGCAGCTGGGCTACATGTTTCAACTGCTAAGCTCCTGCACCAACACGGCCCTTTACGGCGTGGCCCAGACCAGATTCAGAGTGCAGTTCAGGGAAACCGTGTAATCTCCATTCCGTGCAATGACAAAGTTCACTCGGCATTTTCAGGAGAGCATTAATCTTTCGTGACGCCCCAAAATGTCCCATTTCGTCAGTGGCATTTGCAGTTCCATTGGGGCTGTGGACGTCCCTGCATAACTCCCGCCCTACAGCCCTCCATGCACCAACAGGATGAGGGAGAGTCCCAGTCTGCCTCCATCTGCTCCTTCCAGTTTAATCTTTTCACGTGTTCTCTGATATGACTCCCTTAGTTCCGCCAAGTGGGTCATACTACACTTATTTGCATGCAAAGCCTTGCCATCGCCTTCACAATACGACCGTTGTGCTCTGCCGGTATTCCTGCTCAGGCACTGCCGATGAAGCTCCATCTCTTTCCTCTGGCGAGGGTGATTGGTTCCAAGAGCCCCTGTCTTTGAGCCGTTCAGGAAGACTGGTTACCGTGAGCAAACTGCATGTCTCCGCTTGAAGCTGAGTTATCTGGAGACCTCTTTTGCCACGTCGAGAATAATTTAGTAACTCGCAGTGAGGAAAGGCACATAATGTCGACTTATTCATCTATTGATTCCCTCGTAGTTTGAACTCTCTCGTTCTCCGGTTGATTATTCGCGGTTCTACTCATTTCCCGCCGTTGCCTGTAAAGCGTGACCGCCTGGGTGTCCTCGGCGTACTCCTGCTTCCTCCCACAGGCTAAACTCCTATGTGTTGATAGGTGAATAGGTCATTATAGGTTTTCCCATTAGTAGGGTCGCTCGGACCGTGAAGCATTGCGCCAGCCAGGTAGTAAATCTACAACACAACACAAGACCTTCGGACAACAATGCTGTGCCGAACATCTGCTTACTTTATAAATTGCCTCGTGTTCCCGATAGCCCTCTAATTTTTTAAGCTCTCTGTGCCTATCCAGGAGTCTCATAAAGGACGCTATCGTATCCGCCTTCACCACCATCACCGGCAGCCCATTCCACGCACTCACCACTCTCTGTGTAAAAAATAAACTTACCCCTGACATCTACTCTGTACCTCCTTCCGCCAGCTTAAATGTATGCCCTCTCGTGATAGCCATTTGAACCCTGGGACAAAGCCTGTGACTATCCATCCGATCAATGCCACTCATCATCCTATACAGTTCTCTAAGGTCTCAAAGTCACCCTCTGTCGCTCGAAGGAGAAAAGGCATTCTCCCCAATCCAGGCAACACCCTTCTAAACCTCCTCTGAACTTTCTATAGTTTCCTCTAGACTAGAACAGAGCACACTACTCCAAGTGTGGTCTGACAAAGGTCCAATGTAGCTGTAACATACTTCTCCACTGTCAACCGGAATCCCACGATTGATGAAGGCCAGTGCACCGTATGCCATCTTAACCACAGAGTCAAACTGCGCAGCTGTTTTGGGAGTCTTATGGACTTGGACCCCAAGATCCCTCTGATCCTGCACACTGCAAAGAGTCTTACCGTTAATGCTATAATCTACCGTCATATTTGACCTACTAAAATGAACACACCTCACACTGAACTGCCTTGTCTCTTAAAATCTGGATCAGCCTCCCTTGAGGGCGATTGTCAACGCCTAACTGAAACCATCCACTGCCCTACCTACCCTCATCAATTGTTTTCGTCACCTTGTTAAAATACTTATTCAATTTGTAAGACAAGAACTGCCCCGAACAGAGCTATCTCTATATTCTGGCTGGGGTTTCCAGCTCTCGTCAATCCTGCACAGAGGAATTGTTACCTCCTCATACCATATAACTGAAATGAGTCGCGCGTATCCATAGTTTCCGTGATTGCTACCGTTTCTCTTTTTGTAAAGAGATACATTATCACTGACTAGTCCTCCGGGACCTCGCCTGTGGCTGGAGGGGACATGAGGAAGCCGAACAACGCCCCAGCAATATTGCCTCTTCCCTCTTTCACTGACCATGTGATGAATTCCGTCAGGTTCTACGGAACTCGCCAACATTTTTTGGAGTCCCTGCCCGCGCTGCTGAGCTTCAAAACGTTGTAACGTATTTATACTCTAAACACTGAACCTCTGCTTCCCCCATATCCGTTTGCTTGGAAAGTACTGAATCTAAGTTCTCTGTTAATACCCCCGCGCATTCTGGAATCCAAGGATATATTCCCCCTTTAACGGTGAGTGGATCTACCCTGACTTCTAATTCCTGTATTTATAATATCCTAATTTCTGGCAGATGTGTCTCCAGCAGTTGGTGCGGGAGTGACGTGACACGGTATAATTTCTGATTTCTTGAACTACCAGCGAGCCATTCTCTCTGTAATGGAGGCACTGAGGCGTGTTTTGTCTTCTAGTCCTGAGCCATATCCTCTTTTCAAATCAAGTACCAAATAGTACCAAATCCCGGGTCATCTCGTTCAGCAGCTGCCACTTCCGCTGAACTCAGTTCCAGAAGCTGCTTGATCTTCAGAGCATTCAGTTTACAGTAAACTGGGGGTCGGGTGTCCTCAGAAGCCCCCAGTTGATCCCTTGCTCGATCTGTCCTCTCCTTTTCCTCGGCCTTCACGGCGATAGCAAACTGACACATGTCCTTCACCGCGGGGGTAGTATCGCTCTCTCACTCCTCGTCCATGTCAGTCCTTCATGCATCCGTCGGGACAAAGCGTCTGTACCGATCATTCGACTCACCAGTCGGTTCTTCAGACAGTGCCGCCAAACACCGATGGCCTGTAGCATCCAATTTCGCCGAGGTCAGGATGAAAGCGAGAGGGTTGTTGACCGTCCGCACCTCAAACTTGGCGCCGCAGATATAGTCACACAACTGATCCACAACCGCGCATTTCAACGGCAGGAATTCCAACTTGTGGGTGGGAGAGTTTCTTATAAACGTTCCTTTCCCTTTCTTGCCTAAGGGTGGGTTTCCACGCAGAAGCTGTTTCAAGGGGTGACTCACCTTGGCGTCGCCCTTCAAGAATCTCCGATAGTAACCACAGAACACCAAGAGCGAACGCAGAATTCTCACAGTCAGGGGCTTCGGCCACATGGTGTGAACTTCCGGGTCTGTAGCTACTCCATCCACCGAGATTATGTGCCCGACATAGCTAACAGACTTCTTGCGAGAACTGGCAGTTGCCCAGGGATACATTTAACCCTTCCTCCTTCAGTCGGCTTAGCATCTTCAGTAGCCTTCTTTCGTGTTCTTACAAGGTGGATCCAAATACTATAAATTCATCAAAATACACAAACACTTCGAGGAAATTCATATCCCCCACCGTCTTCTCCATGAACCTCTGGACTTTAACAGAGGTTCTCGATAAGCCCTAGGGCATCCTTGCGAACTGGAAAAATCCCTGAGGTCATATCAATTAATGCCGTGGTTTGTTCATCCTGCTGCATGTAGGGAATCAGGCATACTTCCAGTGTCCCTGACGACTATGTGTGCAGGAAGTGTGTCCAACTGCAGCTTCTGGCAGACCGCATTGAACGTCTGGAGCTGCGATTGGATTCATACTGGAGCATCCGCGATGCTGAGAAAGTCGTGAATAGCACGTTCAAGTGAGTTGGCCACACCTCTGGTAAAGGCTACACAGGCAGAAAGGGAAGGGTGGCCACGAGACAGCGTAGCAGTAGGCAGGTAGTGCAGGAGTCCCCTGAGGTCATCTCCCACCTAAACAGATATACTGTTTTGGATACTGTTGGGGGAAATCTATCATCAGCGGAAGGCAGCAGCAGCAGAGTTCATGGCATCGTGGGTGGCTGTCCGGCACAGGAGGGAAGGAAAAGGAGTGAGAGGGTTAAGGTGATAGGGGATCTGATTGTAAGGGGAATAGATAGGCGTTTCTGCCACCGCAACGAGACTCCAGGGTGGTATGTTTCCTCCCTGGTGCAAGGGTCAAGGATGTCTCTGCGCGGTTGCAGGACATTCTGGAGTGGGAGGGTGAACAGACAGTAGTCGTGGTGCACATAGGAACCAACGATGTAGGTAAAAAACGGGATGCAGTCCTACAAGGTGAATTTAGGGAGTTAGGAGATAAACTAAAAAGTAGGACCACCAAGGTAATAATCTCCGGATTACTACCAGTGCCACGTGCTTGTCAGAGTAGAAATAGGAGAATATTTCAGATTAAAACGTGGCTTGAAAATGGTGCAAGAGGGAGTGATTCAAATTTCTGGGGCATTGGAACGAGTTCTGGGGGAGATGTGTCCGGTATAAACAGGACGGTCTGCACCTGGGCTGGACTGGTACTAATGTCCTGGGGGGAACGTTTGTTACTGTTGTCCAGGAGGATTTAAACTAATGTGGCAGAGGGATGGGAACAAGTGCAGAGAGACAGAGGGGTGTAAAATGAGGGTAGAAGCAAAAAGTAGCAAAGGTGAAAAGTAAAAGTGGCAGGCAGGCAAACACAGGGCAAAAAGCAAAAAAGGGCCACTTTTCAGCATAATTGTATAAGGGCTAAGAGTGTTGTAAAAACAAGCCTGAAGGCTTTGTGTGTCAATGCGAGGGGCGTTCGTAACGAGGTGGATGAATTGAATGTGCAGATCGTTATTAATGAATATGATATCGTTGGGATCACAGGAACATGGCTCCAGGGTGACCAAGGATGGGAGCTTAACATCCAGGGATATTCAATATTCAGGAGGGATAGACAGGAAAGAAAAGGAGGTGGGGTAGCATTGCTGGTTAGAGAGGAGATTAACGCAATAGAAAGGAAGGACATTAGCCTGGAGGATGTGGAATCGATAAGGGTAGAGCGGCATAACATTATAAGGGGCAGAAAACGCTGGTGAGAGTTGTGTACAGGCCACCTAACAGCAGAAGTGTGGTTGGGGATGGCATTATAGCAGGAAATTATAAATGCGTGCAATAAAGGAACAACAGTTATAATGGGTGACCTCATCTACATCTAGATTGGGTGAACCAAATTGGTAAGAGTGCTGAGGAAGAGGATTTCTTGGAATGTATGCGGGATGGTTTTTTTAACCAACATGTCGAAGAACCAACTAGAGAGCAGGCCAGTCTAGATTGGGTATTGAGCAATGAGGAATGGTTAGTTAGCTATCTTGTCGTGCGAGGCCCCTTGGGTAAGAGTGAACATAATATGGTGGAATTCTTTATTAAGATGGAGAGGGACATAGTTAATTCAGAAACAAAGTTTCTGAACTTAAAGAAGGGTAACTTTGAAAGTGTGAGACATGAATTAGTTAAGATAGACTGACAAAAGATACTTGAAGTGTTGATGGTGGATATGCAATGGCAAGCATTTAAAAATCGCATTGATGAACTACAACAATCGTTCATCCTAGTTTGGCAAAAGAATAAACCAGGGAAGGTGCACCCGTGGCTGACAAGGGAAATTAGGGATAGTATCAAGTCCAAAGAAGAAACATATAATTTAGCAAACAAAAGCGACACACCTGAGGACTGGGTGGAATTCAAAGACCAGCAGACGAGGACAAAGGGCTTAATTGGGAAAGCGAAAAAATATTATGAGAGAAAGCTGGCAGGGAACATAAAAACCTGACTGTAAATGCTTTTATAGATCTGTGAAAAGAAATTGATTGGTCAAGACAAATGTAGATTCCTTACATTCAGAAACAGATGAATTGATCACAGGGAACAAAGACATGGCAGAACAATTGAATAACTACTTTGGCTCTGTCTTCACTAAGGAGGACATAAATAATCTTCCGGAAATAGTAAGGGACCGAGGGTCTAGTGAGATGGAGGAACTGAGGGAAATACATGTTTGTAGGGAATTGGTGTTAGATAAATTGAAGGGTTTAAAAGCAGATAAATCCCCAGGATCAGATGGTCTGCATCCCAGAGTGCTTAAGGAAGTAGCCCAAGAAACAGGGTATGCATTAGTGATAGTTTTTTCAAAACTCCTTAGATTCTGGACTAGTTCCTGCGTATTGGAGCGTGGCTAATGTAACCCCACTTTTTTTTTAAAAAAAAAGGAGGGAGAGAGTAACCGGGGAATTATAGACCGGTTAGTCTCACATCGGTGGTGGGGGAAATGCTGGAGTCGGTTATCAAAGATGTGATAACAGCACATTTGGAAAGAGGTGAAATCATCCGACAAAGTCAGCATTGATTTGTGAAAGGAAAATCATGTCTCACGAATCTCATAGAATTTTTTGAAGATGTAACTAGTAGATTGGATTGGGGAGAGCCAGTGGATGTGGTACATTTCGAGTTGCAAAAGGCTTTTGACAAGGTCTCACACAGGAGATTAGTGTGCAAACATAATGCACATGGTATTGGGGGTATGGTGTTGATGTGGATAGAGAATTGGTTGGCAGACAGGAAGCAAAGAGTGGGAGTAAACGGGACCTTTTCAGAATGGCAGGCGGTGACAGGTGGGGTACCACAAGGCTCAGTGCTCGGACCCCAGTTGTTTACAATATATATTAATGATTTAGACGAGGGAATTAAATGCAGCATCTCCAAGTTTGCTGATGACATGAAGCTGGGCGGCGGTGTTAGCTGTGAGGAGGATTCTAAGAGGATGCAGGGAGACTTGGATACGTTAGGTGAGTGGGCAATTTCATGGCAGATGCAATTTAATGTGGATAAATGTGAGGTTATCCACTTTGGTTGCAAGAACAGGAAAACAGATTATTATCTGAATGGTGGCCGATGAGGGAAAAGGGAGGTGCAACAAGACCTGGGTGTCATTGTACACCAGTCATTGAGGGTGGGCATGCAGGTACAGCAGGCGGTGAAAAAGACAAATGATATGTTGGCATTCATAGGAAACAGTTGAGGCCGGTTCATTGGCTATATTTAAGAGGAAGTTAGATATGGCCCTTGTGGCTAAAGGGATCTGGGGTACGGAGGGAAAGCAGGTACAGGGTTCTGAGTTGGATGATCAGCCATGATTATACTGAATGGCGGTGCAGGCTCGAACGGCCGAATGGCCTACTCCTGCACCTATTTTCTATGGTTCTATGCTTGCAGAAGGAATTAGAGAGACTAGAGGAGAAGCAAATAATTATGAAGGAATTTCATATAGAGAAGAGCACAGTCTTACTCTTTGGCAGAGGAAATAAAGGCTTGGACTATCTATGAACTATCTATGCAACAATTATTTAATCTGTTTATATCATCGTTATTGTTTGTTTGCTTTTTTTTATTTGCTGCGTGTACCTTCCTTTCCAGATTGGTTGTATATCAATGTCTAGCTGAGTGTCCTTGGTGAGCCGATTTCTGGGATTATTGGATACACTTCTAATCTGCGTTTCTTTTGTTTCTTTGACTGTCTGCAAATAAAGGGTTAACTGCACCTGTCATTCTGTAGAACCTAATGAAGGGAGTGTCCGTGGGGAATGTCGACGTCACCTCGGAGGAGTGGCTGTTGGTTACCTGGTCTATTAATATGTCTCCCTTTCAACGCCAGTCTACGCTATCAGAGACAAGCGGGCTCCAGGTAGAGAGAGGACAGAGGCTGGATCGGGAACAGGATCTGGAGTCTTCCAGCAATGGATCAGCAAAATACATCACGTAACGCTGCAGCATCTTTAAGGAATATTGACTGGGCGTATCCATATCTGGTTAAAAATCCTAAAGGAAGACCGTTGGATTTTCGAATCTATCAGGCGCTTAGTACCGTCAAAATGATTTACTATCCTATACTCGCCATTGTAGCTGTCCCTGGTAAGTGCCTCGTCTCTTCCTCCTGATTAACGTTGAAAAGTATGAGTCAGCTTCTCTTCCATACTTGTCCTCCAACGACGCGCTAATTGCATGGCAGGTCATTCAAACCGGTACCGCTTCAGCAACGCCGGCTGAATGAATTACGGACGTTCTCTCTGCAGCTTTCGGACTGTCAGTGTCCTGGTTAATTCTCTGTCAGGCAAACGTTATCTGTGTCTCTTCTCCTGTCAAACGCTGCCACCAAATGATCACACAAGCACCTTCACTCCCAGAGAAGCAAGTTCGAGCTCACACAACGTCTTCTCATAGTGAGTGCCTTCCAATCTACCCAATATTCTGGCAAATTACATCTGCACCCTCTGTGAAGAATACACAGGCTTCCGGTGCTTTATGTTCCACAGCCCATTTGGGGCAAGGTAGGATAATTCAGCTACCTCGAAGGAAGGAATGAATGAATGAACAAATAAATAAATAAATGCATAAAAAATAAATACGAATCTCAAAGACTTCAGGTTAGAGGGAATGAGCCCACGTGCCCAACATGACCGCCACGATATTCCGCCTTCACAAGTAGTGTAGTGGAATCTGGGAGCCTGCAGACGGATATCGATTGTTTAAGCGAAAGTATTAGCCTTTAGGCGGACGGAGTACAATGCTACTAAAGGCGAGGGAAGGAGAAATGGAAGAACAGAATATTATTAACTGGTAAATGATTGCAACATGCTGCCGTGTGGATGCACTTTAGAGTGTTTGTTCTTCAATCACAAAAGGTTGGTTTGCAGCAGCAGCAGGCTAACAAGAAGGCAAATGGGATGTTGGACTTCATTGCTACAGGGGTGAATTTATGAGCAGGGAGGTTACGCTGCAAATGCACAAGGCACTGGTATCTGACGTACTGCATGCAGGTCTGGTCTCCTGACTTGAGGAGCGATTTACTGGCGTTGTCGTCGTTTCCCCATTTTGATTCCAGACATGGGGTGCCGAGACTATATGCTGAGACTGAGTCGCCTGGAACTGCACACACTTGAATTCAGAAGGTTCAGAATTACGATCTTTTAGCAACATGTACAAATACGATAGAGATAGGTAAGACAAGGACAGGAAAGTTGTTTCCACTTGTAGATGAGACTAGAACAAGGATACATCGGCTGCAGCTTCTGGGGAGTGAATTTAGGACGGAGATGAGGTGGAACTGCTTTTCCCAGAGCGTGCTGAATCTGTGGAATTCTCTGCCCAATGGAGAAGTGGAGGCTACATCAGTAAATATATTTCAGAAAAGATTGGATATATGTTTTGCCTATTAGGGGTATTAGGGGTTGGTGGGGGTTGGGAGGCAGGCAGATGAAAATGAGTCTATGGTCAGATCAACCAGGATCATGTTCAATGACGGAGCATGGCAGTCCGAACAGATCGACTATTCCGGCTACTATTTCTTCACAGCTTCTGCTCTTTTGTTCTCTCGTGTTTACAACTGAGGGAAGTTGAATTACTGTAACCGTGATACTTGGTACTTAATTAGTGATCAGTTCATTATCACATCCCGTTTTCAGCTCCTTCTCCTGACCACAAATGTCAGAATACATTCCATTGATATCACTGCTTAGCCCACAGGGTCGGAAGTTGAATTCGGGCACTGGTGCAACGAGCCCTCTCCGCCATTCCATCATAGCTGAACTATTACCCCTCTCAAACACATTCTGGGGCACATTCTCCGTATCCATTGACGTCCCGACAAATCAAGGGCATACCAATCTCTGCTGCAAAATGGTGGCAACGAAATGTTTCCCATAGCCGTCTGTGGCGAGAAATTCCACATATTCACCAGCCTCGGTCTAAAAGAATTCCCATCCACCTCTGTTCTAAAGTGATGTCTTTCTATTGTAAATATTCATCCTCTGGGTGTAGACTCCACAACTACAGAAACTATCCTCTCGGCCTTTCAATATTCAATATATTTCAATAAGATTCCACTCATTATTCTGAACTGCAGTATAATCACGACCCATTTAATAATGGCTTGCATAAACTCCGTAGTAGATACACTGATTCCATGTCCACCTCTACTCTCGTAAATGCTATCGATTAAAATACTTGTCTTCAGAGAATGTTTCCATCCAAGTGTGTGTTAATAGTCTTTATCTCCGTCCGCATAGTGAACGTGGTGACAATCGTCATCCTGTCGCGGGGAAAGTGCGGTCTCTCCAAAGGCGTCACAAGGTACCTGGTTGCCATGGTAGCAGCGGATCAGTTGGTCGTTCTTTTCGATCTGGTATTGAACAAGATTCCGATGAGTTACATGCCAATCGAGGTTTTCCTCTGGTCGAATCGTGTTCGCGTGTGTAATATCCACGCAGTCATGCTCTACTCCGCCACGGACTGTTCTGTCTGGTTCACCGTCACTTTCACCTTTGATCGATTTGTCGCCATTTGTTTTCAGAAACTGAAGCGAAAATACTGCACCGGGAGAGCGGCGGCTCTGGTTCTGGGGACAGTGACTCTGCTGAGCTGCCTAAAGAACATTTTCTGGTACTTTTTGCAAGATGGTTCATATTCCATGTCACGTTGGTTCATGCTCTGTTTACGTTCTTTTCGTTTTCTCCCATCTCAGGAGACAACATTTACGCTGATACATTCCCTCCTCACCCCAGTCTTACCCTTTGTCTTGATTCTCCTGTTAAACAGTTTAACCATCAGGCACGTCTTAGTGGCCAGCCGAGCCCGGAGGAATCTGCGTGGTTCGCGCGTTGGCGAGACGCCCGCCGACCCGGAGATGAAGAACCGCAGGCAATCCCTCCTGTTACTGCTGGTGATGTCTGGGAATTTCATCCTGCTGTGGGCGCTGCTGACGGTGTATTCCGTATGGGATAGCATTTATTTTTACATTATCGTTTCTCCCCCGGATACTCCTCGGGAACTGGGCTACATGCTTCAACTGCTGAGCTGCTGTTCCAACACGGCTCTTTACGCCGTTGTCCAAACCAGGTTTAGGATGCAGTTCAAGGGGACAGTGAAATCTCCCTTACGTCTAATGGCAAAGTGCGCTCGGCTTTGTCAGGAGAGCATTAATCCTCAGTGACGCACCGAGATATCCCATGCGCAGTTCAATTGGAGCTCTGGACGGCCCCGATTAGCTTCCGCCCTCCACCCGTCCATGCATAAACAGGATCAGGCAGTGTTCCAGTCTGCCTCCACTCTGCTCCTTCCATTTTAATTTATTCACGTGTTCCCTGTAATGTCTCCCTCAGTTCCACCAAGTGGATGATTCTACCCTTACTTGTATGCGATGCCTTGACATCACCATCGCAATACGACCGTTGTCCCCTGCCAGTATTCCGTGGGGCCCGAATGCCTGCTCAGGTACGCCTGATGTAGCTCCACCTCTTTCCTCTGGCGCGGGCTATTGATTCCAAAAGCCCCTGCCTTTGAGCCGTTCAGGAAGACTGGATGCAGTGCAACTGCTTTCTTTTGGAGATCTGTCCACCATCTCGAGAATAATTTAATAAATCGCACTGAGGGAAGTTCACATGATGTTTATTTATTTATTGATTCCCTCGTAGCCTGGCCTTCCTCATTCTCCGGTTAATTATCCGACTTTCTACCCATTTCCCGCCGCTGTGGGGAAATAGGTTTCTCCCACAGACTACTCCTATAGACCAGATTGATAGGTTAATTTGTCATTGTAAATTATCCCATTAGTAGGGTGGCTCGAAACGTGAAGCTGTACGACAGCCATCGCCGAGACCTTTGGGATTAGACTGGAATTAAGACTTTTGATGACTCGTTCCGGTAGGCTGAGACAAGAGACCGAGATGCATTGGATAGCATGGCTTCAAAGAGAGTACAGAGTGCAGTGGTGGAGGGTAGCCATTCTGCATGTGACAATTGTTGCGAATGTTCTGGTTTGACTTGGATGTAATGGGCGGGGCTCAAAAATACTCTTGGAGACGACACAAACTTGATGGAGTTGTCGATGATGAGGGAGCCTGGTGAAAGTCCAGTTGGACATGTAGCCGCGAAATGGCAGCTTTGTTATACTAATACGAACTGATAGAATAAAATACTGATACAATATGTCAGTTCGGTCTCGAAAGAGAGAGAAATGGGAGAATAAGAAATATCTTTTGGAATATAGAGAAAATGGAGAGAACAAAAAAAGGTTTATGCTGAGGTACTAGAAGAATGTTCCGCTTGGTTGGGTTACGGACACGCAACACTAGGGAAAGTACCTCTTACGTGCACGCAACACTGTAAAAGTTTCAGCAGCAATAGAACACACCTGCAGTCTGGTTTTGCTGTTAACAATCACTATTTTATTGGTAACTACGTAATATAGTATTATGCATATATAGGTGTGTAAACAAATAATGTTCCCAAACTTATTCAAGCTCAGGTGGCAAGTGTTACAGTCTTACGATGGTATGTAAGAAACTTCTGTTCAGTTCAAATACACAGAAATTGAAGTGTGAGAGAGATATTTGTAATCCAAACAAACAGGTGTCGTCGATCTTCCCGTTGTTCTCTGAATCCTCACACGAAACATCACTAACAGGAGGTCATCACAAGTCGGACCATCTTCAGGGGATCCACCACCCAGGCAAGGGTGGACACGCCGTTATATTCCACAAGGTTACCCCAATCACACACGTGATAGCTATATATCCATATCCACGAACTACGAAATAGCTCTAACAGTGATTTTCCACGCGGGAGCCTTTCTTCAGTGAACTACCACACCCAGACAACGGGTAAATGCGCACATACTATTCACAAAGCTTTTCCCCTCACCAGAGAACCTACTCCTGCGGATTAACTCTGTGACAATCACACTTTCGTATCTCAATGGAAATGAACTCACCTTCACCGGCTGCTTGGAGACCGAGTCCAAACAGTGATCTCTTTGTCGCAAGTCTCCTTCTGTTAGAAACCATCTCTACCTCTCCTCTCTGCAAACTTCTTCTAGTTCCAGCACCCTGTGAGAGTCATTCATTATTACTCTGGATCTACATCAACTCATCCATTTGGGCTACCGAAAGTTTAAACCAGCGACCGACTCACTGGTGTCTTCCATTGACCGAAACCATCTTGACTCTGACTGTGTGTCTCTATGTCCTTGTATATTCATAACAACTTGCAGAAAAATGTAAACATCCATTGTCCATCAAATAACGCCACCTCTCTCACCACAGCAATATAGCAAATTTTAGAGTCAACAGAAATCCAGCAGCATCTAAATATCAGTCTGATTCTCTCGCCCTTTTTGATGTCAAGTGACAGTCCATAGAAAGAATGAACCCTGGGTGCATATAACAGTCAAAGCACATGTCCGTGCACAGGTAATTCAGTAACTCTGATGTTTGAGTCACTCATCTGCAAAAATACAAACATAGATTTGTTTGCCGTCAGCAGGTGGCAGATTCTGATGCAGGGATTTTATGTTGCAACCCAGGGATCGCATTTTCATCACAACGCATGAAAGACAGTCCATAATTAATGTCCGACAGTGAGTCCTTCCGGGGTTTGTGATATATATATATGTATATAACTGACTTGGATGTCTGCAAATTGGCTGATTAATATTCTGGCAGATGAAACAAGTACATATGTTTACAAACATACACAAAGTGCAGGCAATTTTCAAGCGATAGTTGCAATGCACTCTAAACCAGAGAACACTACAACACAGTACAGGCCCTTCAACCCACCATGTTGTGCCGACACATAAAATCCTTTAAAAAAAAAGTACTAAACCCACACGACCGCATAACCCTCCATTTTCCTTTCATCCATGTGCCTGTCCAAGAGGCTCTTAAATGTCTCTAATGTTTCAGCCTCCACCACCATCACTGGCAAGTCATTCCAGGCACTCACAACCCTCTGTGTAAAAAACTTACCCCTGATGTCTCCCCTAAACTTCCCTCCCTTAATTTTGTACTTATGCCCTCTGGTGTTTGCTATTGGCGCCCTGGGAAACAGGTACTGACTAACCACCCGATCTGTGCATCTTATAATCTTGTAGACCTCTATCAAGTCCCTCTCATTCTTCAACGCTTCAAAGACAAAAGTCCCAGCTCTGCTAACTTTGTTTTATATGACTTTTTTCTCCAAACAAGACAACATCCTGGTAAATCTCCTCGGCACCCTCTCCATACCTTCCACATCCTTGCTATAATGAGATGACCAGAATTGAACACAATACTCTAAGTGCGGTCTCACCAGAGATTTGTAGAGTTGCAACATGACCTCTCTACTCTTGAACTCAATCCCCCTGTTAATGAAGCCTAGCATCCCATAGGCCTTCTTAACTACCCTATCAACCTGTGCAGCGACCTTGCGGGATGTATGGATTTGAACCCCAAGGCCCCTTTGTTCGTCCACACTCTTAAGTAACTGACCATTAATTCTGTACTCACTCTTCTGGTTTGTCCTTCCAAAATGCATCACCTCACACTTGTCCGGATTGAATCCATCTGCCATTTTTCTGCCCATCTCTGCGGCCTATCTATATCCTCATGTAACCTTCGACAACCTACAGCTCCATCCACAACGTCTCCAATCATCGTGTCGTCGGCAAACTTACTCATCCATCCTTCCGCCTCAACATCCCGGTCATGTACAAAAATCACAAATCGCAGGGGTCCCAGGACAGAACCCCGCGTCACTCCACTAGTCACGGACCTCAAGGCAGAATACTTACCTCCATAACTACCCTCTGAACCGGAGAACCATGGAACATTACATCACAGAAACGGGCTTTTGGCCCCTCTTGGCTGTGCCGAACCATTTTCCTGCATAGTTCCACTGACCTGCACCTGGGCATTATCCCTCCAAACCCCTCTCATCCATATACCCCTCCAAGTTTTTATCAAATGTTGAAAGTGATCCCGTATTCACCGCTTCATCTGGCAGCTGATTCCACACTCCCACTACTCTCTGAGTGAAGAAGCCCCTCCCCCAGTGTAGGATAACGCTATGCCTCATACATTTACGGTCATGTTTTATGTATTTCATTTAGCAGTTCGGTCAGAGCAGTCTGTTCTGCTGGCAGACTGTTTGGGTTACTGTTGAAGATAACAAATGCGAGCTATCGAATTGGTATGGTAGAATTAGTGGCAGATTTTCGACGGGAGATGAGGAATGAAGACGCTGGGAGAACGGATCGTAGGATTTTAACTGTGTAGCAGTCCCGTTTGTTCGAGATGGATTGCGAGCGACGTTCGGAAGATGTCCTGTGTGCTTTCACATTGACCGAGGGAGCAGCACGCGAGTTCCAAGAAAGTTCCAGGTCAGATCCAACTTGTGCATATTTGACTGTTTAATTACAATGGGCTTTCTTCTTTTTGTTCCTCGTTAGAAACCCATTAAATAAGATTGATACAATAATCCCTTTTAATCGTATGCTGTCTGTTATTTCATGGTACTAATTTGTAACAGGGTTGCCAATTACACAGCAGTAAAACCAAACGGGGTGGAATCACTACCTATACGTTTCTATATGCCACGAGATGCATTTTCTTGCTAGGATACTCAAAAACTTCTTAATGGAATGATACACATGACAGAATCGAAGAGAGACCGCACACACAGAAGCGCTCAATCGGTCAGAGTAAGAATATCGCTCTCGTCTGAGCTCTCTCGTTAACAAGACGCTTTCGACATTGAAATGGCGCTCACTGGAAGTTTTTCCTAAACATGGTGACTGATCTATTATCATTTCTTAACCCCATTCTCTTCGTTCTACCCGTGACTTTTGTAACCCCTTCTAATCAAAAACCTTGCAACCTCTGCTTAAAACATAAGGACAAGCTGACTGGTTTCTATCTATTACATCACCTGATTATATTCTATGTAACAGCACAGCATGAAATCTAGATCTATTTTCTGCGAATTCAATATATTTAAAAATCATACTCTTCTGGCATGCTAGCCTGTAAAATAGGGAGAGAGAGAGAAAGAGAGAGAGAGAGAGCGAGAGAGAGAGAAAGAGAGAGAGAGAGAGAGAGAGAGAGAGAGAGAGAGAGAGAGAGAGAGAGAGAGAGAGAGAGAGAGAGAGAGAGAGAGAGAGAGAGAGATCACATTGTTTCACTGTGTCTCCACACCGATGAACTGCCAATTACCCAGAAAGAGTGTCTTCAACATGATAAAATTCCGAGTCAATGATTATCCACTGGCTATGAAAGGACAGGAAAATATAAATATTGGGGAGTGTCAATGGGCACCTGGCGAATTTCCTTGTTCTTCTGAGGAACTAAAGAAGTAAGGGTGCCGTCCTGACAACGACGCAGCTGGACATTGCCGAATTTTTGCTTTTTTTTTTCTCTTCAACCAGGGACTTGAATCAGGGTTCAGGATTGCTAATTCAGGTTTAGGAGCAGTTGTGACATCGCAAATGTCAGGTTCTTGAACGAGAGTGGATACCGGCGCTCACCGCACCACTGATAAATCCTGAACCCAACAAGGCCATTTCTCAATTGCCCGGAACTTTCGGAATATTTAGAGCTGCCTAGTGTTGCAGCTTTCTTGAGAATTATGTAAGTACTTTATCTGTAGGGCAAATTTTAAAGCAGTTTTGTAGTGACTCCGATGATCCTCTTTGTAAATATTATGATTGGAACAATATATAGCCTATTCATGTTTAATCCTTTTTCACATTCCTCTTTTAACGCATACATACTGTTCGCGTCAAATGTAAGACGCTATGACATTTGACAGGTGTAAAAACACCCTGAATGCCAATTTTTCGCAGAAATTGTTTGACTTTTCCTAAAGTGATACAAAATGCGCAATATTGAAAATATTTTAAAAATGTATACTTTTGTACATTCAGTATGTTCCGGGTCAAGTTTGACCCGTATCTTTTGGAATGTGTTTTAAATCCACCAGTGTGGTTTGTGGAAATATTAAAACTGTAAAACTGTATATGCCATGCCTGTGTATATCTTTATGGGTCTGTAGTGATAGAGTTCAAGGGCAACCGTGACACTGCAAAAAGACCTGCCTGCGTTCCCACCACATTTGCCCAGGTTCCCACCGACAGGCACCTGTTGGTCTCTGAAGTCCCCTTTTTTACTTGCAGGTCGCTGTCCTTTCCGCCAGTACATGCTCAGCAACCCACGAAAATACGGAATAAAGTTAAGGGTAGCCTATCATGCACGTTTCAGTTATGCTTGGAATATGCAAGTATGTTAAAGTATGTTATTGGAAGCCAGCTGGGGGAGCCCACGGAGCGCAAACAAAGCATGCGCGTCGTGTAAGTGATGGCAGAAGGGCTAAGAGGACACAATGTGATCTGAGACAACTTCTTGACATCTCCGGATCTTGGTCAGGTGCTCCTTAAGTGGAAAATCACAATAGTGGGCACTTTGAGGCGGAACAAGCCTGAGCTGCCATCTGCTGTGATTGCAACAAGGGGGAGAGTCGTCTTGTCTTCCAAGTTTGCTTTCACCCATGACACCTCAGTTGTCTCGTATATGCAAAAGAAGAACATGAATGTCATCCTTATGAGCACATTACATCAGGTTGCAGAGGTCCGCGCTCAGGAGGGCAGAAAACCAGCCATCATTTGTTGACCACAATACCAACAAAGGAGGAGTGAACAACCTTGACAAAGTAACAGGCACATACAGCTGCAAGAGGACAGCTGCCCGCTGGCCTCTCGCCATATTCCATAACATCATTGACATATCGAACTAAATCGCCTTTGTCATATGGAGTGAGCTGACCCCTACCTGGAGGGCAACCAAGAGGAAAAGTAGGAGGTTACTTCTGGAGGATTTTGGCAAGCCAACTTTTATGCAAAGGCGACACCACCTTCCCCGACCACCGGCTTCAGTGCACTGGTCAGGGCAGAGCCGCGATCTGAACCTGGACCTGATCTACAAGAAGTTCCACAAGAAGCCAACACAAAGGGTCAGAAGAGAAGGAGATGCAACTTCTGCTGGGCAAAAAAGAACTGCAAAACTGGGACAACCTGCTGCGAATGTGGGTAACACATATGCACGGGCCACACACGCAAGGTAAACTGCTTGCGACCACTCCTTTGAATGCGACGACTAATTTTCAAGTAGCATTTTGTTTTCTTTGTTGGTTAAATGTTAATTAATGCTGAAATAATAGTTAATATTTATAATTGCATAATAGTTAGAAGGATATTTCATGATCAAGCAGTAATGACAGAGTTTGATGGTTGCAGCGGTTATAAATGTTTATATAATAAACACTACATTTCCGGAATGTTCTTGCCATTTTCAGTATCAACAAACATATTTAAATCATTATGGTTGTTATGTTTTCAGGTCTCAGTTAAAACAGGACATGCTGTTCTGTGGTAGTAGATGCTATTTTGCCAGAAACGATTTTTTTTCTCTCTCAGAAAAAACACTTTCCCTACTCTCTGAAACATTAATTTAGGATTTATCACCCATTTATTAATGTCAGATAGGCTGGTCATAAATTCTAAAAAGATCTGTCGTTCAAAATATGGTATAGACACTTGTTATTAGGGGATTCCTAGACCGGGTCAAACTTAACCCGGATCATACTGTGAAGGTATAGATTATGAACCGTATGTAAGGGTTAATTCAGAGTATTGTACTGTTTTTAAAACATTGATTTCTGTATGTTTTGGGTGCTTTCAATGACTTTATCTATTGAATAAGTTGTTGTTCTTTGTCTTTCGCCTGTTACAATATCCGGACAGTTATTATGGATTATCCCATCTGCAATTACTGCTCGGTAGTCATATAATTTGTTGGAATTTGACACTTGTATAGATAGTAAGCTGTTGTGTCTTTTCTGTTTCTCAGCAGCTAGTGAAACCTCATGTCCGGACATTGCCAATCACGCTCATTTCGCATTCGCTCAGAACTTTCAGTCTATCCTGGTGATGTCTAACATCGTGGCCTTCTGGGAGTTGTCCATAAACATTACATGCGTACGTCCTTTACTGATTGGACGGCGGTGAACAATGGAGTTCCGGAGCAATCAGTGTTGGGACCGCTTCGTATCGCGTTGTACGTCAATGATTTGGATGAAGGATTTGACTGTTATTTGACAGGGTTTGAGATCCATGTGAAGGTAGATGGAAGGACAGGTAGTGTTGATGAAGCAGGGTGATTGCAGAAGGAACTAGACAGACTGGAGAAGAGACAAATAATTATGAAGGAATATAATGTAGGTAAGTGCCCAGTCCTGACCTTTTGCAGAGGGAATAATGGCGTGGAGTATTTCGTAAATGGAAAGAACACCTGTATTGAAAAATCAGAGTTGCAGAGACTCAGGAAAATCTGCAGATTGAGTCAGTGGTGAGGCAACCAAATGTATGTTCCAATAGATTTTTAGAGGACTGGTATATATAAACAACTCCTTCGCCATGTAATAAACATTATACTCTCTGTCTTGGCCTGGACTATTTTAACATCGTGGAGAACATTAAAACAAGCAGAGGTGCAGAGCCTTTTGAGAAGATTCCCAACATGGAAATGTGCAGAACGGCGGGGAAGCCAAATGCAATGTTAGCATCTATTTCCAGGGAAATGGTATATAACAAGCAAATCATTAGCAGGCTATTATTCTGTATATTCGTCCTGCTTCCGGCCTCATAATCCCGTTGCACGGGCAGCATGTCCGGGAGGGTCCTGCCATTTAACTTAACTGTTAACTCCCGGAACTGGCAGTATAGTACTTCATCGCTCATAGTGCCCATGTCATTGGTAACTCAATGGCCAACGATTTCTAGTTGCTCACACACCCATTTAAGAAAACTGACGACTCGATCTGAGATATCGCTAAGGTTGTCGCCGACAGAACTACCTGTCCGCACTACTAACGAACATCCTATCTCCACAGAGTGACTTTCACTCTGCCCCCCACAACAACATACACTCAAGGACACCACTCAACGCCAACTTCCATTCTTTGACACAGAGACAATCTAAGGGCATGTGAGTCCAACATTGTGACTGAACACTGTTAGCTGATTATCCCCGCCCCCGAAACTCAGCGACGGTATCCCATATGTTGCAGGAGATGGCCGCATGGGAACTCTGCCCTGGCCCCTTCAGCCATTTCTCCTTCCTGACTGTCACACAGTCTCCTGTTGCCTGCGTCCTGGGTGTAACTCCCTCTCTATATGTCTATTCCACCACACCTCAGCATTCCAAATGATCTGGAACTCATCCAGTTTCACCCCCAGCTCATCAACGCGGATTGTCAGCAGATCCAGCTGAACGCAGCTCTCGCAGCCGTCGTCGTCAGGTTTATCGGAGTTCTCTATGGCTTCCCAGATCCCGCAAGAGGAGCATTCAACTATTCTTCCTGGCACCTCTGGGAATACAGTTAGACGAGAAGCTAGACTGGACTGCCAACACAGATGCCTTGTGCAGGAAGGCACAGAGTCGACTGTACTTCCTTAGAAGGTTGGCGTCATTCAATGTCTGCAGTGAGATCCTAAAGATGTTCTATAGGTCAGTTGTTGAGAGCGCCCTCTTCTTTGTGGTGGCGTGTTGGGGAGGAAGCATTAAGAAGAAGGACGCCTCACGTCTTAATAAGCTGGTAAGGAAGGCGGGCTCTGTCGTGGGCAAAGTACTGGAGAGTTTAACATCGGTAGCTGAGCGAAGGGCGCTGAGTAGGCTACGGTCAATTATGGAAAACCCTGAACATCCTCTACATAGCACCATCCAGAGACAGAGAAGCAGTTTCAGCGACAGGTTACTATCGATGCAATGCTCCTCAGACAGGATGAAGAGGTCAATACTCCCCAATGCCATTAGGCTTTACAATTCAACTGCCAGGACTTAAGAACTTTTTTTAAAGCTATTATTAATGCTTTTTGAGTTAGTGATTTAGATGCATATCATATTATTACTGAGTTAAGTATCGTATGTAATGAGTTTTTGCTACAACAAGTGTATGGGACATTGGAAAAAATGTTGAATTTCCCCATGGGGATGAATAAAGTATCTATCTATCTATCTATCTATCTATCCTATCTGATCAGATATAAAGAAGGGAAAGAAAATAAGACTTTGTCAAGAGTAATATGTTTTTTGTTTTTGTTTTTGTTTTCCTTTTCTTTGGCTTCTTTGACTGTAGTTTCCCTAAGATGACGCCTCGGTGCGCAGAATCCTGAAGATGACCTGTTTGACCGCCCATTCAGACGATGGTTACTGCATTCGACCCTGCCTTACTCCTACTGATCAACCGCAAACGCCGCCTGGACGCTGGTTAAAGCTCCTTTTCACAGTTACGATCCGCTGTCGCTTTTTATACCCGTGCTGACACCGAAATAACCCGATGTCCAGACTGGCCGGTGATTCGAAGCTCTTTTTAATGCGAAAATCATTATTTTGGAATAATCTAACTCGATATCATTGTCAATCAACCTATGCAACTCTATTTTTGAAGAACTATCTGAGCAATATTCATTTTTAATCTGTTTATATCATCATTATTGTTTCTTTGATTGTTTCTTTGTTTTTGATTTGCTACGTGTACCTTCCTTTCCTGACTTGTTGTATATCAATGTCCAGCCCTGTGTCAATAAGTTTCTCAATTCGGTGCCAATTAACAGACACGGCACACATCCGTGGAGATTGTGCCAGGCAGAGCCACAATTACATCATGGTCATGTGACTGTCACAAGCTACCCAGGGGTACGTAACACCTCCCTTCAAAAAGAGAAAAAAAATGACTGCTGGGATTATTAGATACGCTTACAATCTGCTTTTGTATCGCTTCTCTGAGTGTCTGCAAGGAAATGGTTAACTTCACCTGTCATTCCGTAGAACTTAATGAAGGGAATGTCCGTGGGGATTGATGACGTCACCGCGGAGGTGTGGCTGCTGGTTCCCTGGTCTATTAATATGTCTCCCTCTCAACGCCAGTCTCAATCAGAGCCGTCACTCTGCGCTATCGGAGACCAGCGGGCTCCAGGTAGAGAGGACAGAGGCTGGGTCGGGAACAGGAGAATCTGTAGTATTCCAGCAATGAATCTGCAAAATGCTTCGCGGAACGCTGCGGGATCTGTAAGGAATATTTTCTGGGGATATCCATATCTGGATAAAAATTCTAATATGGTACCGTTGGGCTTTCAAATCCCTCCGGCGCGTGAGACCGTCAAAATGGTTTACTATCCTGTACTCGCCATTGTAGCTGTCCCTGGTAAGTGTCTTGTCTCTTCCTCGTGATTAACGTTGAAAAACATCAATCAGCTTCTCTTTCATACCTGTCCTCTAACGACGCGATAATTGCATGACAGGTCTCTCTAACCGGTACCGCTTCAGCAACACCGGCTGAGTGAATTACGGACGTTTTCCCTCCAGCTTTGGGGCTGTCAGCGACCCGGTTACTTCTCTGTCAGGCAAACGTTATCTGTGTCTCTTCACATCTCAAGCACTACCACCAAGTGACCTCTCATGCACCTTCACTCGCATCCAAGCATGTTCGAGCTCTCAGAACCTCTCCTCACAGTGAGTGCCCTCCAATCTAGGCAGTAATCTGGCAAATTACATCTGCACCCCTCCGTGAAGCATACACGTGCTTCCGTTACATTATGTTCCACAGTCCAATCAGGACATGGTTGGATAATTCAGCTATCTCGAATTCTGTTGGAGGGGACTGCATCGCTGGAATGAGTGAATGAATGAATGAATGAATGAATGAATGAATAAAGAAATAAATACCTAAAGCCCCACCGGTAAAAGAGAATGAAGTCACGTCTGCATCATTATTACCATGATCTTCCCCTACACAAACAGTGCAGTGCCATCTGGGAGCCTGCAGACCGATATCGATTGTTTAAACGAAAGTATTAGCGTCTATGCAGACGGAGCACAATGTTGCTAAAGTCGAGGCCATCTACTTGGGAAGGACAAATGGTAGAACAGAATATTATTAATTGCTAAACGATTTCAGTATGCTGCCGTGTGAGGGGACTTTAGTGTACTTGTTCTTCAATCACAAAAGGTTGGTTTCCAGCAACAGCAGGCAACAAGGAGGCAAATGGGTTATCGGCATTCATTTCTAGACGGCTGAATTTAAGAGCATGGAGGTTATGCTGCAAATGCACGAGGTACTGTTGAGGCGGCAGATGGGATGCTGCGTACAGGTCTGGTAAGCTGCCTTGCGGAAGGATTTACTGGCCTTGTCGTCGTTTCCCCCATTTTGATTCTAGACATGAGGTGGCGAGACAATAAGGAGTGATTGTGTCGGGTGCGACTGCGCGCACTGGAATTCAGAAGGATCAGAGACGATATTTCAGCAACATGTAAAAGTACGAAAGGGATAGATAAGACAGGGACAGGAAAGTTGTTTCCAATGGTAGGTGAGAATAGAATTTAGAATTAGGGGGACATAGGCTGAAGCTTGTGGGGAGTGAATTTAGGACGGAGATGTGAAGGAACTGCTTTTCCCAGAGAGTGGTCAATCTGCAGAAATCTCTGCCCAATGAAGAAGTGGACGCTACTTCAGAAAATATATTTCGGAAAAGTCTGGATAGATTGTGGCGTGGTAGTAAGGGTATTACGGGGTTTGGGAGAAAAAGCAGGCAGATGAATAAATGTCCATGGTCAGCTCAACCATGATTCTCTACAATGGTGGAGCAATCAAGTCCGATCTGATGGGCTATTCCAGCTACTATTTCTTCATCTCCTCTGCTCCAATGTTCTCTCGTGTTTACTGTTGAAGGAATTTGAATTTCTGTCGCCGTGATACTTGGCCCTTAATCAGTAATCAGTTCATTATCGCATCCCGTTTTCAGCTCCTTCTCCTGACAACAATGTTCCGAATAAATTCCAGCTATCCATTGATATCACTGCTTGGCCCATAGGGCTCGGGAGTTGAATTCCGTCATTCGAGCACCGAGGATTATCGACCATTCCATCATAGCTGATTTATTAACCCTCTCAACCACATTCTGGCACCCATTATCCATATCAGTTGACGCCCAGACGAATCAAGGGGATATCACCCTTTGATACACATGATTCCAACGAACTGACTCCCATAGTCGTCTGTGGCGAGGAATTCAACATATTCACCAGCCTCGGTCGAAACAGATTTCTATCCACCTCTGTTCTAAAGTGATGTCTTGTAAATCCTCATCTTCTAGTTTCAGACTCCAACACTACAGTAGCTATCATCTCCACGTCCACGATACCTTGGCCTTTCAACATTCGATAGGTTTCAATGAGATTCCCCTCATTCTCCTGAAATTCTCAGGTACAGTACACAAACTACACATTTAATAATGGATCCGATTGTCTCCTTAGTAGCTACATCAATTCAATGTCCATGTCTGCATTTGGAAATGATATCGATTAAAATAGTTGTTTTCAGAGAATATTTCATTCTGAATGTGTGTTAATGGACTTGATTTCCTTCCGCACAGTGAACGTGGTGACAATCTTCATCCTGTCGCGGGGAAAGTGCGGTCTCTCCAAAGGCATCACAACGTACCCTGTTGCCATGGTAGCAGCTGATCAACTGGTCGTTCTCTTCGATCTGGTATTGAGCAAGATTCCAATGACTTACATGCCATGGGAGGTTTTCTACTGGAGTTTTCGTGTTCCCGTGTGTAATATACACGACGTCATTCTCTACTCTGCCACAGACTGTTCTGTCTGGTTCACCGTCGCTTTCACCTTTGATCGATGTGTGGCCATTTGTTTTCCGCAGCTGAAACTAAATTACTGCACCGGGAGAGCGGCGGCTCTGGTTCTGGGGGACAGTGACTCTGCTGAGCTGCGTAAAGAACATTTTCTGGTACTTTATGCTCGATGGTATATATTCGATATTAATAATTTCCTTTCCCTGTGTGGGGAGTCGCCGTTTCTTTTCCGCACCTCAGCAGGTAACACTTCAAGCGATTCATTTCATCCTCACCCCAATATTCCCCTTTGTTCTGATTCTCCTGCTGAACAGTTTAACCATCAGGCACGTCTTACTGGCCAGCCGAGCCCGGAGGAGACTCCATGGTTCGCGCGATGGCCAGACATCCGCCAACCCGGAGATGAAGAACCGCAGGCAATCCCTCCTGTTACTGCTGGTGATGTCGGGGAATTTCATCCTGCTGTGGGCGCTGCTGACGGTGTATTCCGTATGGGATAGCCTTTTATTATTTATTTTAAAGCTAAACCCCCGAATACTCTGCTGGAACCGGGCTACATTTTTCAGCTGCTGAGCTGCTGCACAAACACCGCCCTTTACGCCGTGGCCCAGACCAGGTTCAGGCTGCAGTTCAAGGAGACGTTGAAATCTCCCTTTGTCCTCATGGCAATGTTCTCTCGTCGTTGTCAGGAGAGCATTAATCCTGAGTGACGCCCCAATATTTCCCATTTCTTCAGTGGCATTTGCAGTTACATTGTGACTGTGGACGGCCCTGAATAGCTCCCGCCCTCCACCCTTCCAATCACAAACATGAGCAGAGAATGCCCCAGTCGGCATCCACTCTGCTCCCTCCAGTCTACTTTCTTCACGGGTTCCCTGTCATGACCCCTCTGGTCAACCAAGTGGGTGATTCTTCCCTTATTTGCAGGCGAAGCCTTGCCATCACCATCGCAATACGACCCTTCTGTCCTGCCGGTCTTCCGTGTGTTCCGATTGCCTGCTCAGGTACGCCCGGTGCAGTTCCCTCTCTTTCCTCTGGTGACGGCTATTGTTTCCAAGAGCGCTTGTCTTTGAGCCGGAGCAGGTACAACGGCAAACGGGTGGATGGCCACAAAATCATACCTGTCAATCTGTAACTGTACGACAAGATCATACACCTTATTCCTTACGCTGCGTGCATTTGAATATAACACCTTATGTCCAGTCTTTGGTACTTTTTGCTTTGAATGCACTGCAACTCATCCCAATGGCTGCAAATGTGCCCCATAACCTACCTGTCCTTCCTGACATCTTTACTTTTCACTATCATAGATTTCTTTCTGTCCCCCACCCCGCCTCCTCTGCTCTATCATTCCGGTTCCCATCAAATTAGATTAAACCCTCCCTAACAGCTCAATTAAACCTTCCCGCTATGATATTTGTCCCTTTCGGGTTCAAGTGGAACCCGTCATTTTTGAGCAGGTCATACATTCCCCAGAAGAGATCCCAAAGATCTGACAATCTGAAGCCCTGCCCCCGGCACCAGACTCTCAGCCACGCATTCATCTGCCTGATCCTACTATCCTCGCCCTTGCTAGCACGTGACACAGGTAGCAATACTGAGATTACTACCCTGGAGGTCCTGCTTCTCAGCTTCCTTTCTAACTCCCGAAAATCTCTCTTTAGGACGTCCTCCATTTTTCTCTCTATGTCATTGGTACCAACATGTACCAAGACAGCTGGCTACTCGCCCTCGCCCTTTAAAATATTCTGGACCCAACCCCAGACATCCTGTACCCTGGAACCTAGGAGGCATCACACCATGCGGGTATCTCTATCAGGCTCACAGAATCTCCTGCCTGTTCCCCTGACTATGGAATCGCTTCTGACTAACGCATTCTTCTTCTCCTTCATTTCACCCTGCACAACAGCTCCAGGCTGTGTGACTGGGTCTCTGTTGAAATTCATCCCCTTCAACAACAAAACGATATACTTGTTGCTGAGGGGTCAGCCACAGGGGTGTTCTTCACTATCCGGGCATTTCTCTTCCCTCTCCTGACAGTCACACATTTTTCTGACCCCTGTAGTTTGCAATAACTACCTCCCAGTAGCTCCTGTCTATCACCTCTTCACTTTTCTTAATAAACAGTAGGTCAGCACGTTGCAGCTCCAGATCCCTAACACGGTCTCTGCGGAGCTGCATCT
Source organism: Hemitrygon akajei (assembly GCF_048418815.1). Taxonomy (NCBI): domain Eukaryota; kingdom Metazoa; phylum Chordata; class Chondrichthyes; order Myliobatiformes; family Dasyatidae; genus Hemitrygon; species Hemitrygon akajei. The sequence goes on along the minus strand of NW_027331937.1, from coordinate 6,176,037 downwards.
CGGTGCACCTGGCGCAGATGTGGCCATCAGGGAGGCTGGAGGTCTCCCAGGATTCCCACATCTGACACCCTGAACAGAGCACTAACCCTCCAGGCATGCTAACCCATTCGAAAGGAATGAAATAAGGAAAAATAAGTCTACTCACACGCTTACCTCGCCAAACACAATAACTTTTTAAAACGTTAGCTGGTACAGTTAGCTGTGTGAGCCCTGCTTTCGTCCGTCTGTCCGGGCTGATTCGCCAAGGTGAAAAAGGAGTCGGTGCCTCGCCAATTGGACTTTTGCCAGGCTCTCTCAACATCGACAACTCCATCACGTTTGTGTCGGCTGCAAGAGTATTTATGAGTCACTCCCATTTTCATCCAAATTAAATGCCAGAACATTTCCAACAATTGTCACATGCAGAATGGCTGACCTCCACCACTGCCCTCTGTATTCTATTTGAAGCCGTTCTATCCAATGTATCTCAGTCTCTTGTCTCAGCCTACCGGGAGGAGTCCTTCTCAAAAGATTTACTTCCAGTGTAAGGACAAGAGTCGAGCCTTGGCTGGCGCAAAGTTTCACGATCCGACTGGCCCTACTAATGGGACAATTTACAATGACCAATTAACCTATGGTGTTTGGTTTGTGGGAGGAATCAGGAGTACGACGAGGACATCCAGGCAGTCACACTTTACGACAGCGGCGGGAAATGAGTCGAACGGCTTATAATCAACCTGAGAAGGAGAAAGTCCAAGCTACGAGGGAATCAATCAATAAATAGACATCATGTGCCATTTCTTCAGCAATCAACTTCCCTACATACCGAATGTACTCAATCCAATTCGACAGATAGGACCACCGCAACACAAAGTGGCCAAGAATTTATTTGAATTCCAGAGGCTTTCCGATGGGAATTGTTGCTAGGGACGGACGATTGGATTAGTCGTTTTACGAGTGCAAGTAAGTAAATTATTCTCGAGGTGGCATACAGAACTCTAAAGAACTCCGATCCACAAGTGGAGACTTGCTGTCTGCCCACGGTAACCAGTCTTCCTGAACGGCTCAAAGGCAGGGGCTCTTCGAAACAATAGTCATCGACAGAGGAAAGAGATGCAGCGACATTGGGCATACTCAGGCTGGGATTCGCACGGAACACAAGCAGGGCACAACGCTCGTATTGCGATGGTGATGGCAAAGCTTCGCATGCAAATAAGGTTACAACAACCCACTTGGTGGTACTGAGGGGGACATTTCAGGGAACTCGTGAAGAAAGTAAACTGGAAGTGGCAGAGTGGAGGCAGAAAGGGGATACTCTCAAATCCTGTTGGTGCATAAAGGGGTGGAGGGCGGAAGAAATACAGGGACGTCCACAGCGCCAATGGAACTGCACATGCCACTGACGGAATAGGGTATTTTGGGGCGTCACTGAGGATTAATGCTCTCCTGACAACGCCGAGTGAAATTTGTCATTAGACGGAAGGGAAATGTCACCGTCTCCTTCAGCTGAACCCTGAACCTCGCCTGGACCACGGCGTAAAGGGCCGTGTTGGTGCAGCAGCTCAGCGTTTGCAGCATGTAGCCCAGCTCTCGAAAAGATTTCGGGGGAATCAAGGGAACGGAAACACTGAGACTCTCCCATACGAAAGACACCGTCAGCAGCGCCCATAGCAGGATGAAATTCCCCGACATCACCAGCAGTAACAGAAGCGATTGCCTGCGGTTCCTCATCTCCGGGTCGACGGGCGTCTCGCCATCGCGCATACCACGGAGTCTCCTCCGGGCTCGGCTGGCCACCAAGACCTGACTGATGGTTAAACTGTTGAGCAGCAGAATCAGAATAAAGGGTAATATTGGGGTGAAGACGAAATGAATCATCACAAATGTTGCGAGCTTAGGTGGGGAAAATAAACGATTACTGCTATAACACACCACGGAAGTTCCTAATATCGAATATGTCCCACCGAGAAAAAAGTACCAAAAAATGTTTTTTATGCAGCTCAGCAGAGTCACTGTCCCCAGAACCAGAGCCGCCGCTCTCCCAGTGCAGTATTTTCGTTTCAGCTTCTGAAAACAAATGGCGACAAATCGATCAAAGGTGAAAGTGACGGTGAACCAGACAGAACAGTCCGTGGCGGCGTAGAGCACGACGGCGTGGATATTACACACAGGAACACGACGCGACCAAAGGAAAACCTCTTCTGGAATGAGAGTCATCGGAATCTTGCTCAAAATCAGATCGAAGAGAACGACCAACTGATCCGCTGCTACCATGGCAACCAGGTACCTTGTGACGCCTTTGGAGAGACCGCACTTTCCCCGCGGCAGGATGACTAATGTCACCACGTTCACTGTGCGGAGAGAAATAAAGGTCATTAACACATATTTTGATGAAAACATTCCCTATAAACTATTAGTTTAACCGACAACACTTCCGAGAACAGAGATGAATATGGGAGCTATTACTAATTCGGTAGTGAGTATAATTTACCTGCTGATGTTCAGAATATGAAGGGGATTCTTAGAGAAACCTATCGAATTTTGAATGTCCGAGATATTGCGGACGTGGATTGGTATCTTCTGAGAACAAGTTTTCACAAAAGTAAAACAATCTCGTTGGAACAGAGAAGGGGAGCAATTTCTTTACACGAAGGCTGCTAAATGTGTGGAATGTATCGCCACAGACAGCTATGGTTGCCAGTTTGTTTGCAGCGGAGTGTGATAGGCTCTTGGTTCGTCGGGGTATCAATCGATACGGGGAGTGGTCGCCAGAATGTGGTTCAGGGGGATGATAAATCAGCTATGATGGAGAAGGCTCGGTGTTCGAATGGCTGAATTCAGCTGCCGTACCCTGTGGACTAATCAGGGATATTAGTGAATACCTGGAATATATTCTGATCTTTGACGTCAGAAGAAGGAGTTGAGACCGGGAGGTGTGAAGAGAATAATAAACTGATGCCATCTGTTACGGTGATATAAATTCAAGTCCGCTCAACGGTAAACACGGCAGAGAATGAGAACATAAGAACATTAGCAATAGGAGCAGGAGTAGTCCATCTGTTCGGATTGGCATGATTTGCCAACGAAAGTGATCATGGCGGAGCGAGAAACATAGAAAACCAACAGCACAATGCAGGATCTTCGGCGCACAAAGTTCTGTCGAACATGTCGCAACCTTAGGAATGACTAGGCTATTTTCCTACCCTCCAAGTACCTCTTCAAAAGTCTCTTAAAAGACCCTCTCGTATTCGCCTCCCCCACTGTTGCCAGCAAAACATTCAACACACTCACGACTCTCTGCATAAACGAATTCCCCATGACATCTCCTCTGTATCTGCATCCCAGCGCGTTAAACCTGTGTCCTCTTATGGCAACCTTTTCAAAATTTGGAGAACAACGCTGACTATCCACACGATCAATAACTCGCATCATCTGATACACCTCTATCAGGTCACCTCTCATCCTTCTTTGCTTCGAGGAGAATAGGCCGTGTTCACTCAACCTGATTTCATAAGGCATGTTCCCCAATCCAGGCAACATCCTTGTAAATCTCCTCTGCACACTTTCTATGGTTTCCACATCCTTCCTGTAGTGAGTCGACCAGAACTGAGCACAGTATTCCAGGTGTGGTCTGACCAAGGTCCCATATAGCTGCAACATTACCTCCCAGCTCCTAAACTCAATCCCACGATTGATGAAGGCCAATGCACCGTACGCCTCCTTAACCACAGAGTCAACCTGCACAGCTGCTTTGAGCGTCCTATGGACTCGGTCCCCAAGATCCCTCTGATCCTCCACACTGCCAAGAGTCTTACCATTAATACTATATTCTGCCGTCAAAATTGACCTACCAATATGGACCACCTCACATTTACCTGAGTTAAACTCCATCTGCCTCACACCTATCTGAGTTAAACTCCATCTGCCAGTTAGAATTTGTCTTTTGAGAGACAGACGGATTGGAAACTCAAAATGGTGTGCGAGATATAGATTGGAGATTGTCTAGTGGGACAGAGATTGGAGATTGAGATTGGTTGGAAAGGGGCAGATTGGGGAGTGGCATGATCATTAGCAATAGGAGCAGGAATAGTCCATCTGTTCAGACCGGCAAGATCTGGCAATGAAAGTGATGATGGCTGATCTAGAAACATAGAAAACCAACAGCACAATGCAGGCTCTTCGCCCACAAAGTTGTGCCGAACATGTCCCAACCTTAGTAATGACTAGGCTTACCCACAGACCTCTATTTTCCTACCCTCCAAGTACCTCTGTTGCCAGCAGAACATTCAACACACTGACGACTCTCTGCATAAAATAATTCCCCATGACTACTCCTCTGTACCTGCATCCAAGCACGTTAAACTTGTGTCCTCTTATGTCAACCATTTCAGCACTTGGAGAAAACCTCTGACTATCCACACGATTAATACCTCTCATCATCTGATACACCTCTATTAGGTCACCTCTCATCCTTCGTCGCTTCGAGGAGAATACGCCGTGTTCACTCAACCTGTTTTTATAAGGCATGTTCCACAATCCATCCGGTCATCATCTTTGCTAATCTCTTCTGCACCTTCACTATGGTTTCCATATCCTTCCTGTAGTGAGGTGACCAGAACTGACCAGAGTACTCCACGTAGGGTCAGGTGATTGTCCTAATTGCTGCAACATTACCTCTCGGTTCCTAAATTCAATTCAACTATTAATGCGGCCATATGCCTTCTCAATCACAAAATCAACCTGCGCAGCTGCTTTAAGCGCCCTATGGAATCAGACCCCAAGAACTCTCTGATCCTCCACACTGCCAAGAGTATTACCACTAATACTATATTCGGCCATCATTTTTGATCTACCAGATTGAGGCACTTTGGACTAATCTGCGATGAACTCTATCTGCCATTTCTCTCCCAGTATTGCATCTTATCAATGACTCGCTGTAATCTCTGACAGCCTTCCACACTATCCACAATAGCTCCAACCGTTGTGTCACCAGCAAATTTACTAACCCATCCCTCCACTTCTTCATCCAGGCCTTTTTATAAAAATCCGGAAGAGTAAGGTTATACAATGAACACTGCAGCACACTACTGGTCACCGACCTCATGCAGAATATGACACGTCTAAATCCACACTTTGCATTCAGTGGGAAGCGAGTACTGGAGCCACAAAGCAAAGTCCCTTTGGACAGCATGCCTCCTTACTTGCTCAATATACCTTGCATGAGGTACCGTGTCACATACACTCAGACCATGTTTGCTGAAGCGATACCGGTTGGAAAGACCTGACTTGCAATAGGTTAGCCGTTGGAGGACGGGGATGGAAGAGAAGCTGACATATATTTTTCAGCAACATCATGAGAAAGAGACGAGACACTTACCAGGAAGAGCTAAAATGGCGAGTACAGGTTAGTAAACGTCTTGGAATGACACAATCGCCACAGCGATTCCGTAGTCCCACACCAGCACATTAATGATATATTGATTCGACCAGAAAACATTTTTCGCAATTGCCGCAGCATTGCGCGATGTATTTTGAAAATTATGATCCATTGCCGGGATAGTCCAGACTCCTGTTCCCGATCCAGACTCTGTCTTCTCTCTGTCTACTGTCGCTTGTCTCTGATAGCGCAAGCTGACGGCTCTCACTGAAAATTTCGTCGTGAGGGATAACGAACATATTAATAGACCAGGCAACCAGCAGCCACACCTCCTCTGTGACGTCGACAATCTCCACGGACACTTCTGTAATTAGGTTCTAAGGTATGACAGCTGCAGTTAACCCTTTATTTGCAGACCGACAGAGAAGCGATACAAAAGCAGATTGAAAGTGTGTCCAATAATCCCAGCAGTCCGCTGTCCACGGATATGTGCCGTTTCTGTAAATGGACACACATTTGAGAAAATTATTGGCATGCAGTTAGACACTGAAATACAACAAGTCTAGAAATGAAGTTACACGAAGGAAATAAAAACATAAATAAAACAAATAAAAATGATGATATAAACAGATATAAAAATATAATTACATAGGTAGTTTGAAAATGGCGTTGCTTTAGGTAATTCCAAAATAATGATTTTCAGAAAAAATGTGTTTTGACGAGCGCGATCTCTGGACGTCGGGTGATTTAGGAGGAGAGGACTTCACTCAGCACGGGTAGAAAAAGCGACAGGTGATCCTTACAGTGAAAACAGCGTTGGCCAGCGACCAGGTGGCGTTTGTTATTGATCATGAAGAGGAAAGCAGGGGCAAATGCAGTAGCCATCAAGCAGGTGATCTTCAGGTTTCCGCTCGCCGAGGCGTCAGCTCAGGGAGTTGTCAGTCAAGGTAGACAAAGAAAAGAAACACACTTGGCGAAGTTTTTTTTTCCTTACCTTCTTTATATCTGATCTTATGGGATAACAGAGAAACCAGGCAGGATAGTTGAATGCTCCTCTTGCGGGATCTGAGAAGGCATAGAGAACTCCAGTCACCCTGACGACGACTGCTATCATAGCTACGTTTAGCTGCAACTTCTGACCGTTCGCGTTACGGAGATGGAGCTGCAACTGGATGAGCTACAGATCATTCGGGAGGCTGAAGTGGTGATGGACAAGACATACAGCGAGGGAGTTACACCCAGGGCTCAGGGCACAAGAGACTGCGTAACAGTCTGGAATGAGAAACGGCTGAAGGGGCCAGAGCAGAGATCCCCCGTGGCCATCTGCCTCAACATTTGGAAGTTTGGGGGGCGCGGCAAAATCCACTAGCAGTGTTCAGTCACAGTGGTCGTCTCTCAAGCAGTTATTTTGCCTCTGTGACTGAGAATAGCAGTGGGTTTTGAGTGGTGTCTGTGTGTATGGGGTTGGGGGGGACGCGGAAATGTGAGAGTCACGCTGTGGTGATAGGATATTCGTTAGTGGTGCGGACAGGTGGTTCTGTCGGCGACAACATCAGGGATAGCTCGGATCGAGTGCTCAGCATTCTTACCTGGCAGAGTTAACAGCTCAACATCGTGGCCCATTGAGGTACCAATGACATGGGTGCGTTGAGTGAGGATTTACTGCACTACCAGTTCCGGGAGTTCAGAGTGAAATTAAAAGACAGGACCTCCAGCATTTGCTGCCCGTGGTACGGGCTTATGAGGCCACAACCAGGAAGAATATACAGATCGACAGGTTGCTCAGAAGCTGCTTTTATATCCCCGTCGTTTGGAAATGGATACTAATCTAGGGTTCTCAGTAATATTGACTGTTACGTCAACTGTTAAGGCTAATAAAATGGCTTCCCTGTAGTGTTGCAATCAAATGGCTTCTCTGTAATATTATCTGATGAGGTAATGGTTTCTGTAGCTGTGATGTGTGGTTTATAACTGCAGATAACGGGGAACTAACCAATGAGGGACCTGTTATGCTATCTTGTATGGTGGGAACCGAGGGAGAGTTCGCGATCTTTTCGGCGAGGCGAGTGAAGAGGGAGGACGAGTGCGGGAGCGTTCGGTGATCCCAGGACCGTGGATACCGGAATTCGACAGTTCGGAGGTTGTCGGAGGTTCGGAGGTCATTCATCGGCGAACGTGGGAGGCCTGAGCCTTTCATTTATTTGTTTCTACTAACCACACCACCATATAAGAGTTATTCTGTGTAACCATTGTGTAGTCTCATATTTTATGTTGTGGACTTGCGCCGGAGTGCATTACACAGCTTCTACGCAAACATGAGTGCACGGTTTGGCATGGACTAATGCAGTTTCCCCAAGATGAACGCCGGCTGAGAGAGCCGAGTGTTACACTAACATTGCATTTGGCTTCCTCAACATTCTGCAAATTTTCCTGTAGGAAATCTTTCCAAAAGGCTCTGCACCTCTGCTTGTTTCAGTGTTCTCCTCATTGTTAAAATAGTCCCGGCCTCTACAGAGAGTATACAGTTTATTACATGGCGAAGGAGTTGTTTTTAAATACCAGTCCTCTGAAAATAGATTGGAACATGTATTTGTCTTCCTCACCACAGACTCTGTCTGCAGATTCTCCTGTGGCTCGGCAACTCCGATTTTTCAATTCAGCTGTTTTTTTTCCCATTTTCGAAATAATCCAGGCCTATATTCCCTGTGCCAACGTGTAAGACTAGGCACTTCCCCGCATTACATTCCTGCTGCCAATTATTTCTTGACTGTCCAGCCTGTCTTACTCCTTCTGCAAGAACCGTACATCCTCAAGTCTAACTGTCCTTCCATCTAATTTCGCATGATCCCTAAACCCTGTCATAAAGCATAAAATAAAAAATAAATAAATCGTTCACCCGAACTATTGATGCACAACGCGATAAGAAGCGGTCCCAACACCGATTGCTACGGAACTCCACTGATCACCGGAGTCCAATCAGAAAATGACTTACGCAGTAATGTTTATGGGCATCTCCAGAAGGCCATAATAGTAAGCACCAACAAGATAGTCTAAAAGTTACGAGCAGATGAGAAATGAGCGTGATTGGTCGTGTCCGGACATGAGGTTTCACCAGATGCTGAGAAACAGAAAGGGCACAGTAACGTACTTTAAATACAATAATCAGATTCCTACAAATTATATTACGACCGATCAATGATTTCAGACAGGGGAATATATCATAACCGTCCGGATAAAAACAACACAGGGTAGGCAAAGAACAGCAAATTATTCAATCGATAAAGCAATTACGAACTCAGATAACATACAGAAATCAATGCTTGGAATACGCCAGCATATGTTGAATTAAAAGAGGAAAATGACAGAGGATGGCACATGAACAGGGTTAATATTGTCACAAAGGTAATATTTACAACGACTATCCTCCCAGTCATTACAGAAAAGCATTAAAAAATAGTCATACAGACAAAATAAATTTGTAATTCTCCAGAACGCTAAAACATTAAACATCTCTTGAATACTCCAAGCTCCGAGTCATTAAGCAATAAGGGTGTTTGGTTCAGGTTGTTTCACTGTAGGGGTGAGTGAAGCTATCCATTCCTGTTCATGAACCTGATGCTTGTGATGTCACAACTGCTCCTAAACCAGAATCCCTGTAGGACAGAAATCAGATAAGACTCCAATTTCCCTCAATTGATCATCAAAGGGAGCGGAAGCAAGACAGATGGAAGAGTTTGGTGTTATCGACAGACCATGGCCACTCTCCGATTAACCTGGAGATTCGCACTGTTGTGCGTCGTTCAATGAGTGTGATGTACGAACCCTACCCGATGACCATGATCTAATGGTGGGTCAGACTCAATGGGCTGAATAGCCTAACTCATCTCTCTCTCTCTCTCTCTCTCTCTCTCTCTCTCTCTCTCTCTCTCTCTCTCTCTCTCTCTCTCTCTCTCTCTCTCTCTCTCTCTCTCTCTCTCTCTCTCTCTCTCTCTCTCTCTCTCTCTCTCTCTCTCTCCTCTCTCTCTCTCTCTCTCTCTCTCTCCCTCTCACTCTGTATTTTGCAGGCCACTCAGCCAGGATATTACGTTTTCTAAAGATATCCTTCACAGAAAATAAATCTAAATGCTAGGTTATACTGTTCCACAGAATATAACCATTGAAATCGATAGAGATCAGTCTGCATGTCGTTATGTTTAAAGCAGAGGTTGGAAGGACCTTATGTTATAGCAAAGGTTGACCATCCCTTGATTCAGAAGGTTTCAATTGTTACGGGTAGAGGGCAAGAGAATGTGGTTAAGAAGGATTATATATCAGTCATGAAGCCGGGGAAAACTTTCAGTGAGCGCCATTTCAATTCGAAAGCGTCTTATTAAAGAGAGAGCTCAGAAGAGAGTGGTCTTGTTACTCTTTCCGGCTGAAGGCCTCAGTGGTTGCCGTCTTTCATCGATTCTGTAATAGTCATTGTTCTATTTAGAATTTACTGAGTATCCTAGCACGGGAAATAATCTCGTGGTATATAGAAACGTATATACACTGACAATCCCCCCCCCGCCCCCACCGCCAACCCCCGGGTTTCCTTCGCTGCTTAAGTCCGAATAAAGTATTCTCCGTTCCCCCCAAACAAGTGAGATTGAGATGGCTCGATTCCAAACCAAACCCCGTCGGTTTTGCTGCTGTGAAATTTGCAACCCTGTTACAAATGAGTGCCATGTAATCACAGACAGCATCAGATTAAAGGGATTATATTTATGAATCTGAACTAAGTGCTTGGTAAAGAGGAACAAAATAGCAAAGTCCATACTAATTAACAGTTAAATATACACAAATTGGAGCTAATCTTGAACTTCACTGGCACTCGCTGCTGGTCCCTCGGTCACAGTGAAAGCACACAAGACCTTACGAACGTCGCTCGAAATCCATCTCGAACAAACGGCTCTCACACCCGATTAAATCCTGCGATCTGTTCTTCCGGCGTCTTCATTCCTCTTCTCCTGCCGCGCCAAAAAAAAAGAAAAACAAGTGCAACCTTGGTGTCCTTCGGCCAACAAATCTCCCCCGAAATCGACCATACCAATTCGACAGCGCGCATTCGTTATCTTCAACAGTAACTCAGACAGGTTGACAGCACAACAGACTGCTCTGACCGCACTGCTGAATGAAATACCTAAAACATCCCAGTAAATGTATGAGCATAGGCATTACTTTGAGAATACTTTGAATTTCGAACTTAGAACAGAGTCACACACAAAATACTGGGGAAACTCATCAGGTCAGACAGCATCTCTTGACATAAATAAGCGCTCGACGTCGCGGGCCGAGCGCATTCATTCGGACCTGACAGCTGCAATGCACGTTTTCTTCCTATATAGTTTCGGTCTGTTCCCTCACATCACCGGCATTTGCAACTAATCAACGTGGTGCTGAGCGTAAGCAAAAACTGATTTTAAAAAATGTCCGTAACTCTCACGGATTTCAGACCACAGGAGCATAAGTCCATAGCAAATAGGAACAGAATTAGGCCCGTCGTGTCTGTTCAATCACGGCTGATCAGTTACTTCACTCCATGCCGCCAATCTCCGGCCTTTTCCCCGTAACGTTTAATGCTGTGTCCAATCATCAACCAATAAATCTCTGCATTAAATAAACCTAAGGACATGGCCTCCGCTGAATATGGAAACAAATTCCCCAAATTCCCCACCCTCTGGCGAAAGAAAATTCACTGCTTCGCTGCTTTAAATGGACGCCTCTGTATTCTGAGCCTCTACCCTCTTGATTCAGAAACCACAACCCTGGGAAGCATCCTTTCCACATCCACTCTGCCTTGACTTTTCAAAATTCGAAACTTTGAAATGAGATCCCACCTCATCCTCCTGAAGTTCCGGCAAGTACAGACCCAGAGCACACAAACAGTACAAATATGATAACCCTTTCATCCCTGGGATCGTGCTTGTGATTTCTCGGGGCCCCCTCCAATGCCAGCAAATCTTTTGTTAGACGAGGATCCGAAAACTGTTCACTATCCTCGCACTGAGGCTTCAGCACTGCCTTGTGAAGCTTCAGCATCGCATCACTGTTCCTGTATACTAGACCTCTTAAAATGAATGTTAATATTAAAGTTTCCTTCCTTACCTCCGAGTCCACCTGCATTTTAACCCTTCAGGTGCTCGCCACAAGGACTCCAAATTCCCATTGCACCGCAATTTCGTAGATTTTATCCACGATTAGCAAATAATCTGCAAATGTATTTCCACTGGCAAAGTGCATGTTTGTGCACTTACCAACACTGTATTTTTCACTTGTCAGTTTCTTGCCAATTCTCCTAATCTGACCGAGGCTCTCTGTCAGCTACGTCTTTCCTCAGCATTACCTGCCCCGACACCAATATTTGGACCATCTGCAAACATTACAACGAATTAATCTACTCCAAATAATCTACGCTATCATTGATATCGAGCTAAAAAAAGTGGGTCCATACACCGATACGTTCGGAAAACCACTCGTCACTGGCAGCCAACCAGATACGGATCCTGTTATTTCCGCTGGCTTGCTCCTACCGTTATTTCTTGTAGGACCATCGACTCTTAAACTGGTAAGCAACCTCATGTGTGGCACCTTGTAAAAGTGTTTTTTTTTCAAATTCCAAATACACAACATCAACTATGCCCGCTTTATCTATCCTACAGGTAATTTCCTCAAGAAAATCCAGCAGGTTGGTCAGGCAAGATTTTAACAATTTTCTGAGATAGGCATGATGATAGCTGCGCAGGACACTGAGAGAAACAGCAAAGGAACTTGCTTTCTCCTCCCTCGTCCTCTGTTACCTGATCCTTAACAACTGAATCCAAAATATTCCAATCACTAAGGTCACGCTATCCCGTATATAACACCCTTTCTGCTGTCTTCCTCTTTTCCTAAGGAGTGAACTGACATTTGCAATTTTTCTGACCTCTGGTACCCTACGAGAATCAAATGGTTTTAGAAAGATCATTGCTAATGCTTCCACAATCTCTGCCGCTCACACTTTATGAACCCTAATGTGGAATTCGTTTTGCCCGAGTGATATATGGGCTCTTAGGTCTTTCAGCTTTTTGAGCACCTTCTCTCTTGTGAGAATAACTGCACCCACTTCTGTTCCTTCACACACTGCAACACCAGAAAACTGCTAGTATCTTCCACAGTGACGACTGTTGCAAAATATTCATTTATTTTATTGCCATCTCCTTGTCCCCCGCTTCAGTCTTTCTCCTGCCTTATTTTCTAGCGGTCCCATATCCACTCTCATTTCTTTTTGATTTTTCTCACTTGAAATCGATTTCGCTACCCACCTTGATATTCTTCACGATCTTGCTTTCATATTTCATCTTTTCCCTTCCAATGATTCTGTTAGGTGCTCTGTAGGTTTTTAAAAGCTTCCCAATACGCAGTTTTGGCAGCAGTGTTTGCTTTGTTATATGCCTTCTCCTTTCCTTTTACGTTTTGACACGATTGTGCTAATTTGCCATTTGAGTATTTATTTGTTTGTAGAATGGATGTGTTCTGCACGTTCTTCTCATTTACCAGAGACTCACCGCATTTCTGCCCTGCTGCCAATGCTGACAGCGTCTCTTTCAATTTTCATTTGGCCAATACTTTTCTCATAACACTGTAATTTCCTTTACTCCACTGAAATATTGCTGCGTCAGACTTTAATATTCCCCATCATTTTTGAAATTGAACCCAACTATATTGTGATCACTGTCTCCTAAAGGCTCGTTTACCTTAAGCTCCCTCGACATTTCCGATTCATTTCATAGCACCCAATCCAGTATAGCTGATGCTCAAGTCGGCTTAAGGACAAACTGATAAAACAAGCCAACCCAGTCGAGCTGCATGTTGAAAATTCCCATGGCTATCATAGCATTGCCCTTTATGCACACCTTTTTCCATTTGAAATCTCTTATTCCAGCTACTGCCGGGAGGCCTGCATATACCACCAATGAGCATCTTTTTACCCCGTCTGTTTCTTAACACAACCCGCAATGATTCCACAGCTTACGATCCTACGTCACATCTTTTTACTGAGTTGATGCCATTCTTTACCTGCAGAGCCACGCCATCCAATCTAAAGACCCTCCATTTCCTCCAATACAACGTGTAGCCTTGGACATTCATATCAGAAATGCGACCAAACTTCAGCCAGGATTCAGTGATGGCCGCAACATCCTATAAACTGACTGTGCGCAACGGTGACGTAGGTTTGCCTGTGCGAAATGCGGAAAGGAAGTATGCGTGTGAGACAGGTTTTCTGTGCTCGGTGTCAGATGTTGGTCTTGGAGACTCCCAGCCTCGCGGACGGCCATATCTGGACGGCTGTGCCGTGCTGCAGCTCGATGAATTTCGGAAGGTCATGCAGAGCGAGGAGCAAATAGGAAGAGTTCGTCACTCTGGGGCCACAGAAGACAGATAAGTGTGTCATAGTCAGGAGAGGGAAGGAGAAGACTAAGGTACTAGAGAGTACTCCTATTATGGTAACTCTTGACAATAATTACTCCTGTTTGAGTACTCTTGGGGTGGGGGGGAGTGGGGCAGACAGGAGGTTGACAGGAAGGAAGTTGAGAAGCAGGACCGCGGAAGTAATAATCTCGGAATTATTGCCTGTAATGCGCGACAGTGCGTGAGGGAATAGAATGAGGCGGAGGTTACATGCGTGGCCAAAGGATTGGTACAGGGGACGGGGATTCATATTTCTGGATCATTGGGACCTCTTTTTGGGCAGGTGTTGACTGTAAAAAGGGGCGGGCCAAGCTTGAATTACAGGGGGACCAATATCCTGGTGGGGCGGTTTGCTCAGGCTACTGGGGAGAGGTTCAACTAGAATTGCGGGGCGTCGGAACCGAACTGAAGAGACTGGAGATAATGAGTTTGTCTCACAAATAGTGAAAGCTTGTAGACTGTGCGAGAGGGAGGATAGGCAGGTGATAGAGAAGGGACGCGCTCAGACTGACGGTTTGAGGTATGTCTACTGGAACAGAAGGAGTACTGTGAACAAAGCGGATGAGCATAGAGCGTGGATCAGTTCTTGGAGCTATCATGTGGTGGCCATTACAGGGACATGAATGGCTCAGGGACAGGGAAGGAGGCAAAACAGAAAGTGGCGTGGCACTGTTGATCAAAGCAATTATCAATGCTGCCGAAAAGTTGGACGTCATGGTGGAATTGTCTACGGAGTCTCTGTGGGTGGAGGTTAGGAACAGGACGGTTCAATAATCTCACTGGGTGTTTTTATGGGCCGCCCAATGGTAACAGGGATATCGAGGCGCAAGTAGGGTAAGAGATACTGGATAGATGAAATTATAGCAGAGTTGTCCTAATATGAAGTTTCAATTCCCCAAATATTGATTGGCATCTCCCTGGAGCAAGAGTTTAGTTGGGTTGGAGCTTGTTAAGTGTGTTCATAAAGGTTTCTTGACAAAATACGTACATGAGCCTACAAGACACTGTACTTGATTTGGAATTGTGAAATGTACCTGGTCCGGTGTCAGATCTCTCAGTGGGAGAGCATTTTGTAGATAGTGATCATATCTCTGTCTCCACAACATTAGCATTGGTGCGGGATAGAAACAGACAACTTAGAAAAGCGTTTATGTGGAGTAATATTAATTGTGAGGCTATCTTGAAGTAAATTGAAAGCTTAAATTGGGAACGGATTTTCTCAGGGAAATGTATAGAAGAAATGTAACAAATGTTCAGTGTATGTGTGTGTGTGGAGTTCTGCATAGGCACGTTCCAATGAGTCAGAGAAGTTGTGATATTGTACAGGAACCTTGGCGTAGAAAGGCTGTAATAAATCTACTCAAGAAGGAAAGAAAAAACTTACAAATGTTCCGAGAGCTAGGTAATGTTAGAGATCTAGAAGATTATAAGGCAAAGAGGCAGGAGCTTAAGAAGGAAATTAGGAGGGCCAGACAGGGACATGTGAAGCCCTTGGCGGGCAGGATTAAGTAAAACCCCAAGGCATTCTATAAGTATGTGAGGAGCAAGTGGATAAGACGGGAAAGGAAAGGTCCTATCACGTGTGACAGTGGGACAGTGTGTATGGAACCAAGAAAAAACTGAGGTACCTAGAGAATTCTTAACTTCAGTATTCCCTATGGGAAATGATATTGCCGGTTGTGGTGATAAATTGCAGCAATCCGAAAATATTGAGCATGCAGACATTAAGAAAGAGGATGTTCTGGAGCTTTTGGAAAGCATCAAGTTCGATAAGTCGAGAGGAGCGGATGCGGTGTACCCCAGGCTACTGTGGGAATCGAGGGAGGAGATTGCCGAGTCTCTGACGATGATCTTTGCATCATCAATGGGGATGGGAGAGGATCCGCCGGATTGGCGGGTTACGGATGTTGTTCCTTTATTCAAGAAAGGGAGTAGAGATAGCTCAGGAAATTAAAGGATAGTGAGTCTCAGCTCAGTGGTTGGTGATTTGATGTAGTGGATCCTGAGGGGCAGCATTTAGGAACATTTGGAGATTTATAACAGGGTTAGGAATAGTCAGCATCGCTTTGTCAAGGGTAGGTCGTGCCTTGTGAGTCTGATTGATTTTTTTTTCGGGATGTGACTAAACATGTAAAATGAGAATAGGGCTTTTCTATTCGAGCTAAGGAGGATGAGGAGTGACCTTATAGAGCTGAATGGGATGATGACAGGCACTGATAATATGGATAGACAGTGGATTATCCCGGTTGAAATGGCTATAATGGGAGCGCACTACGTTAAGCTGCTGGAAGGAGGTAGAGAGGAGACGTCAGGTTATGTTTTCCACACAGAGTTTGGTGAGTGCCTGGAATGGGCTGCCGGTGACGGTGGTGAAGGCGGATACGATAGGGTCTTTTAAGAAACTACTGGATAGGCAGATGGAGATTAAAAAATAGACGCCTATCGGTAAGACTAGGTGATTGATAATGTAAGTAAATGCTCGGCACAGCAATTGAGGTCCGAAGTTCCTGTAATGTGCTGTAGATTTTCAATGCTTCTATAATCGCTAACGAATGATTTCTGCTTGTACAATGAGCATGTCGTTCCATTTTCCTCATTGGCATATGTCCGTTTCGGCTTCTCTTAAAGGCCACTTATCCTTGTGCTTCGACCAGCACACCCGGAAGTGCATTCCATATACCCACTACTCTCTGTGTAAACGTCTTGCCCTTTAGAGTGAATTTGAAGATACCGCATGAAAATTGTCCCGCACTTTGTGTATATTTGTAAATAAATGTTTATGTGTCATCTGCAAGATTATTAATCAGCCTATATGCAGACATCCGATTCAGTTATATGTATCAGAATCCCCGGAAGCACTCACTGTCGGACATTATCTATGGACTGTTCCTTATGAGTTGTGATTAAACTGCGATTACTGGCTTTCAACGTAAAATCTCTCCATCACAATCTGCCACCTGCTGGCGGCATACAAATCTACGTTTTCTTTTATTCTTGCAGGTGAGTGAATCAGACGGCACAGTCACTGAAATACCTGTCCACGAACAGGTGCTTCGACTATTATTGCGCCAGCCAGGGCACGACCGTTGGGATTAGACGGGAAGTAAGTCTTCTGAGAAGGACCTGCTCAGGTAGCCTGAGATATAAGACCGATTTGCATTGGATTGCATGGCTTCAATAAAGAGTACAGAGAACAGTTGTGGAGGGCACCCATTCTGCATGTGACAATTGTGGGAAATTTTCTGGCGTTTAACCAGGATGAAAATGGGCGGAGCTCACAAACACACTTGCAGACGACACAAACGCGATGGATTGTGGATGTTGAGGGAGCTTGGTAAAAGTCCAATTAGAAATCTGGCCGGAGAAATGATACATGTGTGATAGAAATGCGACAGTTCGGTCTCGAACGATAGAAAAATACGAGAAAAGGAAATAGTTTTAGGAATATAGAGAAAATGAAGAGAACAAAGTATGGTTTATGCTGGGGTAATAAAAGAATGTTCAGCTTGGTCTCGTTACGTACACGCAACCCTGGGGAAAGTACCTCTTACGTGCTCGAAACGCTGTATAAGTTTCAGCAGCAATAGAACGCACCTGGAGTTTGGTTTTGCTGTTAACAATTACTATTTTATGACTAACTACGTAAACCAGGTAAACGAAGTGTTATCAGTATTATGCATCAATGTGTGTGCAAAAACATAAAGTTCCCAAAGTTATTCAAGTTCGGATGGCAAGCGTTACAGTCTTAAGATGGAATGTAAGAAATTTCTGTTCAGTTCAAATGTACAGAATCTGAAGTCAGACAGTTATTTGTAATCCAAACAAACAGGTGTTGTCGGTCTTCCCGTTGTCCTCGGAATCCTCACACGAAACATCACTAACAGAAGCTTAACACAAGGGCGGGGGGCATCGTTAACCGAACCACCACCCAGGCAAGTGTCGGCACACCGGTAGATTCAACAAGGTCACCCCAAACACACAGAGCGTGATTGCCACTTACCCAGCTCCACGACCTACGAAATAACTCCAACAATGATTTGCCACAGGGGTGTTTTCAATAGAGAATGGACAATTAACCAATTAAGATTCAGTGTTTGGGGTGTGGCAGGAAACAAGAGTACGCCGAGGAAACACGGGCGGTCACGCTGTAAAGGTAGCGGCAAGAAATGAGGACAACAGTCGATAATCAAACGCACAAAGAAAAATACCAGACCACGAGGGACCCAGTAGAGTTGCGCATCGGCGTTTCGGAGGGGTTACGTACCAATCAGTATGTCAGGAGGAATATTCCAGTGCCAGATGCTATTCCTGAAGGTTCAGCAGGAAAAAGCTCCGATGTATCCAGACCAACTGAAAATCTTTCTTCGGCAGCCATACTTCTGACAGCAGCTCACATTTCGTGCCGAATCTCAGTATATAAGTAGTCATCCGGTGCTAATACCTCAGCAATCACCTTCCCTCGGAGTATTCCCTCTCTTAGATGGACGGCCTTCCCAGGATGACGAGCTCCATCTACCCGAAACACCCAATGAACTAAATACAATTCGACAGACTGGGCCTAAACCGCAGAAAGTGTCCAAGTATTTAATTTACTTCCCAGAAGGCATTGCGATGGCAGTTGCTGCTTGCGACCGAGGTACGACGATTGGATGAGTGGATTTTATGAGCGCGAGTTACTGAATTATTCTCGAAGTGACAGACAGATTTCAAAGAACCCCGGATGAAGAGGACATTTGCAGTCTGTCCATGGTAACCAGATTTCCCGAAACTTTCAATGGCTGGAGCTCTTGGAACTGAAAGCTTTCGCGAGAGGAAAGAGACGGAGTACATCGGGCGTACATGAGTAGGCTTTCGGGCCGCACGAAATGCTGGCAAGGCACAAACCTTGTATTGCTCTGGTGATGTCAAAGCTTCGCATGCATATAACGGTAGAAACACACACTTGGTGGAAATGAAGTAGACATTACAGGGAACTCGTGAAGAACTTAAACTTGAAGTTGCGCAGTGGAGGCAGATTGGGAGCATGGATCCGACCGTGGCTCTGCATGGAGTGGGGGAGGGCGGGAGCTAATCGGCCCGTCCACAGCCCCAATGGTATTGCACATGCGACCGGCGAAGTGGGATATTTTGCGGCGCTATGGGAGAAGCTTCACCGAGGATTAATGCGGTCCAGACAACGCCGAGTGAACTTTGCCATGTGACGTAAGGGCGATTTGACCGTCTCCTTCAGCTGATCCCTGAACCTGGCCTGGATCACGGCGTAAAGGGCCGAGTTCGTGCAGCAGCTCAAAATTTGCAACATGTAGCCCAAATGCTGCAGAGAAAACGGGGGCATCCCGACAATGTAATACATCAGGCCCTCCCATATGGAAAACACCGTCAACAGCGCCCACAGGAATATGAAATTCCCCGACATCACCAGCAATAACAAGAGAGATTGCCTGCGGTTTTTCATCTCTGGGTCGGCGGGCGCCTCGCCATCGTGCGTACCACGGAGTCCCCTCCGGGCTCGGCTGGCCACTAAAACGTACCTGATGGTTAAACAGTTGAGCAGCAGAATGAAGACAAAGGGGAATACTGGGGTGAGGAATGAATGTATCAGAAGAAATGTTGTCTCCGTAGATAGGGAAAAAAGCGAAGAATGCAGACAGAGCAGGGGCGAAACAATCATCACATATGACCCAGCGAGCAAAAAGTACCAGGGTAAGTTCTTTACGCAGCTCAGCAGAGTGACTGTCCCCAGAACCAGAGCCGCCGCTCTCCCGGTGCAGTATTTTCCTTTTAACTTCTGAAAACAAATGGCAACAAATCGATCAAAGGTGAAAGCGACAGTGAACCAGACAGAACAGTCCGTGACGGCGTTTAACACGACGGCGTGGAATTTACACACGGGAACACGTAACGACCAGATGACAACCTCCCACGGTTTGTAAGTAATCGGAATCCTTCTCAATAGAAGATCGAAGAGAATGACCAGCTGATCCGCTGCTACCATGGCAACCAGATACCTTGTGACGCCTTTGGAGAGACCGCACTTTCCCCGCGATAGGATGATGATTGTCACCATGTTAACTGTGTGGGGGAAATAAAGGCCATTAACACACTCTTACAAGGAAACTTCCTCAAATTCAAATTATTTTAATCGTTAGCTCTTTCGAGCAGAGATACAGAAATTTTTCTGAAGAACGAGGCTGGTGAATGTGTGGAATTTATCGCCACAGATGGCTATGATGGCCAGTTCATTGGAACCATTTGTGGTGGGGTTGATCGGCTCTTGATTCGTCGTGGCTGCAATTAATACGCGGGAAGGGCGTCAGAATGTCGTTGGAAGTGATGGTAAATTAGCTATTATTGAATGGCGGAGAAGGCTCAGTTCTGGATTCGCCGAATTCCTGATGGGTTAAGCAGTGGTATCATTCGACGGCTGGGATGTATTCTAATTTTGGCGCCAGAAGAATGATTTGCAAAAGGTAAGTTTTAAGAAGATAAAACTCTGCGCAGGAGTGTGACGTCGGGCAGTGAAGCGGGGGATTTTTAAAAAGGGATTAATAGAGATTACCCCAGTGGCTGCAAACCTTCACAATAAGTACTCCTGTTTGAGTACTGCTGAGGGGGAGAGCCTACCTTGGGGAAGCAACAGCGGCCGTGCCTCCGACACAGAGTCCGACCCTGTAGCTCATAAGGATAGGGAAAGAAAGAGGAAGGGTAACGAAAGGAATAGGAAGGTAGTAGTAATAGGGGACTCGATATTTAGGGGGTGATATAGGCGATTCTGTGGACGCGGTCAGGAGACACGGATGGTAATTTGCCTCCCTGGTGCCAGGGTCCGGGATGTTTCTGATCGTGTCCAAGATATCCTCAAGTGTGAGGGTGAGGGTCCAGAGGTCGTGGTATGTATAGGTGCCAATGACATAGGTAGGAAAAGGGAAAAGTTCATGAAAGGAGAATATAGGGAGTTAGGAAAGCAGTTGAGAAGAAGGACCGCAAAGGTAGTAATCTCGGGTTACAGTTGAATCCTCGGGGGACTAATATCCTGGCGGGGAGATTTGATAAGGTTACTGGGGAGACTTTAAAATAGAATGGTTGGGGGGTGGGAATCAATTTGAAGAGACTACGGGAGAGGAGGTTAGGAGGTTAGGAGGTTAGAGAAAGCTTGTAGACAGTGTGTGAGGGATGTTAGGCAGGTGATGGAGAATGGGCGCGCTCAGACCGAAGATGTAGGGAGAAGGAAGGAAAAGATAATAACGTTGATGGGATCGTAAGGGATAAACAGAAAGGAAGAGGTGGAGAGTTTCTTAAATGCATCTATATTAATGCTAGGAGCATTGTAAGAAAGTTGGATAGGCTTAGAGCATGGATTGATACCTGGAAATATGATGGTGTAGCTATTAGTGAAAAATGGTTGCAGGAGGGGTGTGATTGGCAACTAAATATTCCTGGATTTCGTTGCTTCAGGTGTAATAGAATCGGAGGGGCAAGCGGAGGAGTTGTTGCATTGCTTGTCCGAGAAAATATTACTGCGGTGCTTTGGCAGGACAGAATAGATGACTTATCTAGGGAGCTTATTTGGGTGGAACTGAGCAATGGGAAAGGTGTAGTACAATTTACAGGGGTGTATTATAGAACACCTAATGGGTAGCGAGAATTGGAGGAACAAATTTGTATGGAGATAGCAGATATTTGTAGTAAGTGCAAGGTTGTGATTGTGGAAGATTTTGATTTTCCACACAGAGAATGGGAAGCCCATTCTGTAAAAGGGCTGGATGGTCTTGAGTTTGTAAAATGAGTGCAGGATAGTTTTATGCAGCAATACATAGAGGTACCGACTGGAGAAGGGACAGTTTTGGATCTGCTGTTAGGGAATGAGATAGGTCACGTGAGGGAGGTAGGTGTTGGGCAGCACTTTGAGTCCAGTGATCACAATACCATTAGTTTCAATATAATTATGGAGAAGAATAGGACTGGACCCAGGGTTGATTTTTGTTTTATTGGAGAAAGGCTTACTTTGAGGAGATGCGAAAGGGTTTAGAAGGAGTGGATTGGGACAACTTGATTTATGGAAAGGATGCAATAAAGAAATTGAGGTCATTTAAAGCTGAAATTTTGAGAGTACAGAACCTTATTTTTCCTGTTAATTAGAAAGAAAAGGGTTAAACGTTTCAGCGACCCATTGTTTTCAAGGGAAATTGGAAAGTTGATTCGGAAAAAGAGGGAGATCTACAGTAAATATAGGCAGCACGGAGTAAATGAGGTGCTCAAGGAATATAAAGAATGTAAGAAGAATCTTAAGAAAGAAATTAGAAAAGCTAAAAGAAGATATGAGGTTGCTTTAGCAAGTAACGTGAAAATAAATCTAAAGGGTTTCTACAGTTATATTAGTAGAAAAAGGATAGTGATGGATAAAATTGGTCCCTTAGAGAATCAGAGTGGACAGCTATGTGTGGAGCCAAAAGAGACAGGGGAGAATTTGAACAATTTCTTTTCATCGGTATTCACTAAGGACAATGATATTGAATTGTGTAAGGTAAAGGAAACAAGAAGGGTAGTTATGGAAACTATGATGATTAAAGAAGAGGATGTACCAGAGTTTCTAAAGAATATAAAAGTGGATAAGTCTCCGGATCCTGACAGGATATTCCCTAGGACCCTGAGAGAAGTTAGTGTAGAAATAGCAATGGCTCTGACAGAAATATTTCAAATGTCATTAGAAACGAGGATGGTGCCGGAGGATTGGCGTATTGTTCATGTGGTTCCATTGTTTACAAAAGGATCTAAGAGTAAACCTAGCAATTAGGTTTGACGCCAGTAGAGACGGTATATCTAATTATCTTGATAGACAGGGTCTGATTAGGAACAGGTGACTAGTGGTGTGCTCAGGGATCTGTACATTGGATCTCAGGGATCCAATGTTGATTGTCATATACATTATTGATCTGGGTGATGGGGTGGTAAACTGGATTAGCAAGTATGCAGATGATAATAAGATAGGTGGCGTTGTGGATCATGCAGTTGGTTTCCAAAGCTTGCAGAGAGATTTAGGCCAGTTAGAAGAGTGAACAGAAACATGGCAGATGGGGTTTAATGCTGATAAGTGTGAGGTGCTAAGTTTTGGTAGGAATAATCAAAATATGACATATATGGTCAATGTTAGGGCATCGAAGAATGTAGTAGAGCAGAGTGATCTTCGAATAGTGGTGCATAGTTCACTGAAGGTGGATTCTCAGGTTTGTTGGGTGGTGAAGAAAGCTTTTGGAATGCTGGCCTTTATAAATCAGAGCATTGAGTATAGGAGTTGGGATTTAATGTTAAAATTGTACAAGGCATTGGTAAGGCCGAATTTGGGGTTTTGTGTACAGTTCTGGTCACCGAATTATAGAAAAGATGTCGTCAAATTATAGAGAGTACAGAGGAGATTTACTAGAATGTTACCTGGGTTTCAGCATCTAAGTTACATAGATTGGTTGAACAAGTTAGTTCTTTATTCTTTAGAGCGGAGAAGGTTGAGGGGAATTTGATAGAGGTATTTAAGATTATGAAGGCAATGGACAGAGTTGACGGAGATAGGCTTTTTTCATTGAGAGTAGGGGAGATTCAAACAAGAGGACAAAAGTTTGAATCTGATTAGAGAGTTAAGGGACAAAAGTTTAGGGGTAAAACGAGGGGGGAGTTATTTACACAGAGAGAGGTAGCTGTGTTGAACAAGCTTCCAGTAGAAGTGGTAGAGGCAGGTTCAGTTTTGTCATTTAATGTAAAATTGGACAGGTATATGGACAGGAAAGGAATGGTGGGTTATGGACTGAGTGCAGTAGGTGCGACTAGGTGAGAGTAAGCGCTCGGCACGGATTAGAAGGGTCGAGATGGCCTGTATCCGTGCTGTAATTGTTATATGGTTAATAATGAACTGAATAATTTTCCAAGTATCACGTTTACAGAAATTCAACTCCCCTCAAATGCAAACATGAGGGAACATGGGAACATCAGAATATTAGCAATTGGAGTAGGAAAAGTCCATCTGTTCGGACTGGCATGCTCCGGCAATGATGGTGACCATGGTTGATCTGATCGTGGACTCATCGCCGCAAACATGCCTTTTCTTCACAGCCCTTAATCGTTCCACTATGCAAAAAGACATGCCAGGCTGTTTACTGTATATCAATTGAGGTCGCCTCCACTGATTGATTGAGCAGAGAATTCCACAGATTCCCCACCCGCTAGGAGAAGCAGCTCCCCGTCATCACTGTCCTAAATTTTCAGAATCTTCAGGCTCTGTCCCTTACTTCGAGTCTCACCTACCAGTAGAATCAACTTTCCTGCCACTATCTTATCTATCGCTTTCAGAATTTTATGTTTTTATCTGATCTCCTCTAATACTTCTGGATTCCGACGAGTACAGTTCCGGGCGACTCACTTACTTGTCATAGTCGAACCACGATGTGAAATCAGCCGCTGAACCATCTATAAAGCCAGTTTATCCGTACTTAAGTTAGGAGGCTAGAAATGCACGGTACTGCTGACGCCGCCTCACCAGTACCTTGTGCATTTGCAGTAGTACATGCCTGCTCGAAAATTCAATCCCTCTGGCAACAAAGGCGAACATCCCATTTGCTGCACCTGCAAACCAACCTTTTTGTGACTGAAGCAAAGTCCCTACTCACAGCAGCATCCTGTAATTGTTTCTTACTTGTCGTCCACTTGTCCTTCCCAAGTGAATGACCTCTCAATTTCCAACATTTTACTCCATCTTCCAGACGCTAGTGCATTCAAGTAACCTATTTATATTCTTCAGCATGCTCTCGGTTTCCTCGGCAGCCTTTGTGCGGCGATAGATCACGACAGTGATGATGCCAACGTGACCTCATGCTCTATAACAGATGAGGCTATTTATTCATTTATTTAATTCAGTGATACGGCCCACTCCACCAAACCTCCACAAAGTCGATCAATCCTGCCGTGACCCAACTGGACTCCACTATGGGGGCCATAAAGATCAGAAGTTCTGGTCACCTCAGTAGAGGAGGGACGTGTAACTTAACAGGAAGCGCAGAAGGAATTCAGCAGAGAGCTGACTGGATTGGAGAGCATTCTCTATGATCAGAGTTTGTGTGTGCTCAGACTTGCTTCTCTTGGAGTGAAGGTGTATGAAAAGTCACTTGATGGAAGTGTTTGAGAGGAGAAGATCCATAGATAACGTTTGCCTGACCGAAAAGTAACCGGGATCCCGACAGCCCGAGCGCTGGGAAGGTATATTCCGCAACGCATAGAAACATCAAAAAAAACCTGAACCACAATAGAGGTCATTCGTTCCACAATGCTGCGCCAATCATGTCGTTCCCTTAGAAATAAACTAGGGTTACCCATAATTCCGTTAATACCCCTCCACTCCTTCACCCCATCCCTGACATATTTAGTTTTTTGCCTGTTCTCCATCTCCCTCTGGTGCTTCCCCTCCCCCCTTTATTTCCCCTCAGAGCTCCCGTCCCATGATCCTTTCCCACCTCCAGCTCTGTATCACTTTCGTCAATCACCGTTCCAGCTCTTAGCTTCATCCCACCCCTCCGGTCTTCTCCTATCATTTCGCATTTCTCCTTCCCCCCACTACTTTCAAATCTCTTACTATCTTTCCTTTCGGTTAGTACACGACGAAGTGTCTCGGCCCGAAACGTCGACAGCGCTTCTCCCCATAGATGCTGCCTGGCCTGCTGTGTTCCACCACCATTTTGTGTGTGTTGTTGTTTGAATTTCCAGCATCTGCAGATTTCCTCGTGTTTCCCCATACATCTCAATTTTTCTAAGTTCCATGTAACTATCCAGGAGACTCTTAAAAGACCCTATCGGGTCAACCTCCACAACCGTCGCCGGCAGCCCATTTAAAGCTCTCAAAACTCTCTGCGTAAAAACGTACTCCTGACAACTCTTCTGGACCTACTCCAAGCACATGAAAACTGTGCCCTCTCGTGCTAGCCATTTCCGCTCTGGGGCAATAGCCTCTGTCTATCCACATGATCAATGCCTGTCATCATCTTGCACACCTCTATCATGTCGTATATCACACCCCGTCGCTCAAAGGTGTATAGGCCCTGTTCACTCAACCTATTCTCATAAGGCATGCTCCCCAGTCCAGGCAATAACCTTGCAAATATCCTTTGCATCCTTTCTAAGGTCTCCACCTGCTTCCTGTAGTGAGGCCACAGTACTCCTAGTGCGGTCTGATCAGGGTTCTATGTAACTGCAACATTACCTCCCGGCTCTGAAACTCAATCACACCATTGATGAAGGCCAATTCACCGTATGCCTTCTTAACTGTAAGGTCAACCCCCGTAGCAGCTTTGAGAGTCCTATGCATTAGAACAACAAGGTCCCAAGATCACAGAACTTCATGCAGAACATGACCCGTCTGCAAACACACTCTCACTTCTGTGGGCAAGCCAGTTGTAGATTCACAAAGCAGTGTCCTCTATCTTCCCATGTCTCTTTATTTTCTCAATAGGCCTTGCATGGAGCACCTTATCAAATGCATTCAGCCGATATTTGCTGAAGCGATACCCATTTGAGAGACCTGCCTAGCGATTAGCGTGTCGTTTGAGGACAAGTATGAAAGAGAAGACGGCTTACATTTTATCAACGTTAGTCAAGAGAAAGTGACTATGCACTTACCAGGAACAGCTACAATGGCGAGTACAGGGTAGTAAACCAATTGTAAATTCTTTAGCACTCCCGCGATTCGAAGATCCAAATCCCAGGAAAAGTACTTCGCAATTCCCGCAGCGTTCAGGGCTGCATTTCGCAGATTATGATCCATTGCTGGGATACTCCAGCTACCTGTCCCCGATCCAGACTCCGTCCTCTCTCTATCCAGATCCCGCTGGTCTCTGATAGCAGAGAGTAACGGCACTGACTGAAACGGTCGTGTAGTGGATACATATTAATAGAACAGGTAACGAGCAGCCACTGCTCCGCGGTGACGTCGACAATCCCCACGGACACTCACTTAATTAATTTCTGCGGAGTAACAGGTGCGGTTAACCCTTTATTTGCAGTCCTTCAGCGAAGCAATACTTATGCAGACTGGAAGTGTATTCAATATTCGCAGCAAATGGCTGCCACCGATGCCTGCTGAGTCTGTAAACAGACACAAAATTGAGACTCGCAGCCAGACGCTGACATACAACCAGTCTGTAAATGAAGGTACACACATCAAATAAAAAAAAACAAGCAATAATGATGATAGAAACAGATACAATAATTATTGCATAGATAGCTCTTAACATTTTAGTTGCATAGGTGCAGTATGAATACAACCGAGTTAAATAAATTCGCAATCATAATTTTCACATATAGAGAATTGACCAGCGGCCAGTTGCAACGTCGGGTGATTCAGGAAGAGAGGACTTTAATCAGCCCGGGTATAAAAGCGACAGCGCTTCCTTACGTTGAAAAGCAGCTTCGACCAGCGTCCATGTGGCATTTACGTTTGATCAGCAAGAGGAAGGCAGGGTCAAATGCAGAAGCCATCTCTGAATGGACCGTCAAGCAGGTGATCTTCAGGCTTCTGCTTGCCGAGGCGTCAGCTCAGGAAGGCTTCAGTCAATGTAGGCAAAAAAAAGGAAAAGCACTTGGCTAAGACACTCTTTTTCGGTCCATTCTTCATATCTGATCAAATGGGATAACTGAGATGCCAGGCAGGATAGCTGAATGCTCCTCCTGCGGGATCTGGGAAGGCCTGGAAAACTCCAGTGGCCCTGATGATTACAACTGCGAGAGCTGCCTTCACTTGCAATTTCTAACAATCCGGGTTCAGGGTGTGGAGCTGGAACTGGACGAGCTCCGGATCATTCGGGAGGCAGAAATGATAGACACGTCATAGGGGAAAAATTTACACCGGGGGCACGGGGCACAGGAGACTGTGTGACAGTCAGGAAAGCGAAACGGCTGAAGGGGCCAGAGCACAACTCCCATGTGACAAATTCCTTCACCTTTTGGATACCATCGCAGAGTTTGGGGGGCGGGAGAATCACCTAACAGTGTTCAGTCACAGTGTTCGGGTCTCATGATAGATATATAGATAGATAGATACTTTATTCATCCCCATGGGGAAATTGAACTTTTTTCCAATGTCCCATACGCACTCAGTTTGACTCTGTGAGTCAGAAGCAAAGTGGGTGTTGAGCGGTGTCTGTGTGTGTGTGTTGGCGGGGGGATGGCGGCCGGGGCACAGCTCACATGTGGCAATCTGAACTAGGTGTGTGAACAGCTCGAAATAGTGGCCCATTGTGTTACCAGTGACAGAGGTACGATGAGTAACGAAGTACTGCACTGCCATTTCCGGGAGTTAAGAGCGAAGTGAAAAGGCAGGACGCTCCTGGTTTCGTTGCCCGTGCTACGTGCTTGTGAGGCCGGAAGCAGGCAGAGTATGCAGATTAATAGTTTGCTAAAGAGTTCTATTATATCCCTGACGCCTGGAAATGGATTCTGAAGTCGGGTGCTCAGTAATATTGAGCGCAATGTTAACTGTTAAAGCTAATAAAATGGCTTCTTGGTCGTTTTATAATGAAATGGCTTCTCTGTAATATTATCTGACGAGGTGTATGGTCCTGTGTAGCTGCGAGGCTTTG
Source organism: Hemitrygon akajei (assembly GCF_048418815.1). NCBI lineage: Eukaryota > Metazoa > Chordata > Chondrichthyes > Myliobatiformes > Dasyatidae > Hemitrygon > Hemitrygon akajei. The sequence goes on along the minus strand of NW_027331937.1, from coordinate 6,147,597 downwards.
GTTATAACTACAGATAACGGGGAACTAACCAATCGGAGACCTGTTATGCTATCTTGCAGGGTGGGAACCGAGAGAGTGTTTGCGGTCTCTTCGATCGACGAGGGGTGTGAAGAGACAGGACGAGTCCGGGAACGTTCGGCGATCGCAGGACGGCGGATACCGGAATTCGACGGTTCGCAGTGTTGTCGGAGGTTTGGAGTTAGTTTATGGACGAACGAGGAAGGCGTAAGGTCCACCAAATTATTTTATGCACGAAACTTATAAATTTATTGAGCGGCGCCTTTGTTTAATTTGTTTCACCAAACCACACCACCAAATAAAAGTTAAAAATTGTAATCATTTAATCGTACATTGTGTACTGTCTGATATTTTACGTTGTGGGCTTAGACCTGGCTGCATTACACAGCATCTACGCAAAGATGACTACACAGACTGACAGGGCCTCCGGTCGTTTCCCCTAGCGAACGTCAGTTCATACAGCCGAGTGTTACATTTGTGGGGTCTCGTCCGGCTGTGTGATCACCCTGTTTAAAGTTGTGTTGTTATGTCGGCAGCCGGGTTCGAGAGTTGGAGTGCGACGTAATGTTGGCCAGTGAGCAATACGTGAGTATTGAGTTGAGTAGAGGCTCGTACCCTGGATGAAGTGTTACTTCGACGTTTGAGTATGGTTCAAGCTGCTGGCAAAGTTGAAATGCTACCTCGAAAGTTTGATTTTGAGACGAGAACAGACCTAGTGCTCGTGCAAACAAGCATGGACGTACGAGGCGCGGAGTTGCCAGAGTTTATTGGTGTCCCAGGGGAGGCGGGACCATGGCGTCTGCAAACGATCAGGAGGGAAGGGTCGGAGGTCAGCGAGCTGGGTTGCCAGAGGATGAGGGCGGAGATCTTAGGGAACGAATTCTCTCGTTCCTGAGGGTGGAGAGGAAAGTGTGGTCAGATTTGGGAAACTAGTTTATTTCCCGTCCCCCAGCGAAAGGTGAGAGTTTCGACCTGGCATCTGCCATTACCTCCCTGGCGAGAAAGGCAAGGGGCCCCGCCAGAAGATAAGAATTTTCTCTGGGATAAAGCCCAGCCACGAAGGTGAAGAGGATTATGAGACTTGGAAGAACAAACTTCGCAGTTGTTAAGTGAGACTGGCAGTGCCCGGAAGATGAATTGCGACAGTGATTGGTTGGAAGTTTGCCGGGAATGGCGGCGGAGGTAGTTCGAGGCGTGAAGGATAACCAGCCCTCGGCCTCTAACGCTGAGTATTTGGAGGCATTGGAGAGTGCTTTTGGGTTGACAGGGAGCTCGTAGGGGAGTTTCAAAACATGTGTCAGGAGAAGGGTGAGAGGCTCTTCGCGTAACTTTGTCGGCAAGAGAGGCGTTTTAATGGCTGCGGCGCCGAAGGCTCATTCGGGCCTCTGAGGTAGATCAGTTAAGAATGGACAGGGAGCTAGAGGATCCCAGGCTGAGGACAGGATCGCTTGAAGTCTCCGGCTTTCCTATCAAACGCCCTACTCCATCTTTCGTTCATCTGATCGGAGAGGTGAGGGGGATGAGAACGCGTTTGGGCCGCGGGAGGACTCTGTCAACCTTGGGGTGAGGTCATCGGAACCAGCTCCACATAGGAATTGATAAAGGGGGTATTTGCAGAGCTGTGAACTGAGAAGTTGCTGGGGTTCAGGGTAGGTGTGGACTCTCAGTTTGACGGTCTGGTAGGGAGAGACCCCCCCCCCTTCACCTCAGGGGACAGACAAAGCAGAGGGCTGCGAGATGCGGGGGGTCCGCGAGAGGAGGGGAGACCGGAAGTGTGTGCGATAACTGTGGGGAAGAGGGCCACTTGCGGCTGGAATGTGAGAGGCAGGAAGCCCCTCGGAGGGCGCGTCCCTGGGTATCCAAGCAGGGAGAGGTGTCGGGAAAGGTAGGGGAGACCCAATGAGGGAACGGCAAAGGGTAAAAACACACTTGTATTAAAGGTTTTCCCCTCAACAGGGAACCCACTACTGCGGATTAACTCTGTGAGAACCATACTTTTATATCAGAATGGAAACAATGTCACCCTCAAGGGCTAATTGGAGACACAGTCCAACCTCCCATCCTTTTTGGTAAACAGGTTTCTTCTGTTTCAAACCTTTCCTTTCCCTCAATTCTGCAAACTTTTTCTAGTTCCAGCTACTTGTGAGAGTAATTTTTCAATACTCCCGATCTGAAAGTTTTAACAAGCGGCCGGCTCATTGGTGTCTTCCATTGACCAAATCCATCTTGATTCTGACTGTTTGTCTCTGTGTCCTTGTATCTTTAAAAACAAGCCGCAGAATAAAATGTAAACATTCATTATCCTTCAAAATAACGTCACCTTTCTCACCACAGCAATAGAGTAATTTTTATACTCAGCCGAAATCCAACAGTATCGAAAAGTCATTGTCTCGGCCTTTTTAAGTGACAGTCCACAGAAAAAAAATCAACCCTGGGTTTATAAAAAAAATTGAAATACCTGTTCGTGGACATGCAATTCAGTAATTCTGCTGTTTGAGTCACTCATCTGCAAATATAAAAAAAGAAACGTAGAATTGAATGCCGCCAGCAGGTGGCAGAGTCTGATGCAGAGATTGATGTTGCAATTCACAATTCGCATTTTAATCAGAACAAATAAAGAGCAGTCCATAGTTAATGTCAGACATTGAGTCCTTCCTGGGGATTGCGATATATATAACCGACTCGGATGTTTGCAAGTAGGATGATTAGTAATCTTGCAGAAGATTACAAAGATACGCAAAGTACCGGGTAATTTTCATGCGGTGGTTTCAAATGCACTGTAAACGGCAAGACGTTTCCACAGCGAGACGTGTGTACAAGGGTTGCACTTACTGGTGTGGTGATCGAGGCACAAGTAAATGTTGCCTTTAAAAGAAGCCGATCCAGACATGTGCATCTGAGGAAAATGGAAGGATAAGCTCGTTTTACCAGCATAAAGAATTAGTTAGCAACTATGGAAAAATTTTAAATCTACAACATATTAAATGAACTTCGGACCACAATGCTGTGCCAAGCATCTACTTACCTTATTAATTTCCTAGTGTTTGCGATAGGCCTCTATTTATTAAAGCTCCATGTGCCAATCCAGTAGTCTCTTAAAAGACCCTATGGTATCCGCCTTCACCACTGTCATCGATATCCTTTTAGACACACTCACCAATCTCTGAGCGGAAACCGGAACCTGACATCGCCTCTGTACCTCCTTTCAGCAGATTAATGCTGTGCCCTCTGGTGATAGTCATTTAAACCCTGGGATAAAGCCTCTGACTATTCATCTGATCAATGCTTCTCAGCAGTTTATACAGTTCTGTATGGTCACCACTCATCGTCCGTCTCTCCAAGGAGAAAAGACCTATTCTAGAAAGGCATGCCCCCGGCTCCCACAATCCAGGCAACATATTTGTAAGTCTGCTCTACACCCTTTATATGTTTTCCACATCCTTCTTGTAGTGAGGCGACCAGATGTGGGCACAGTACTCCGGTTGGGGTCTGACCAGGATCCTCTTTAGATGCAACGATACCTCTCGCCTCTTAAACTCAATCCCACGATTGATGAAGGCCAATGCACCGTATGCCTACTAAACCACAGAGTCAAAGTGCGCAGCTGATTTGAGCTTCCTATAGACTCGGACCCCAGGATGCCTCTGAACCTCAACACTGCCAAGCGTCTTGCCATTAATACTATATTCTGCCATTATATTTGACCTACCAAAATGAACTACTTCACACTTACCTGGGTTGAACTCCATCTGCGACTTCTTTGCCCAGTTTCCATCCTATCAATGTCCCACAGTCACCTCCGACAGCCCTTCACAAAGTTGCAACTTCTCCATTCCCAATTAATGATGCAAAGATCATCTTCAGAGGATCAGCAATCTCCTCCCTCGCCTCCCGCAGTTACCTGGGGTACATCTCATCCGGTCCCGGTGACATCCTACTTGATACTTTCCAAAAGCTCCAGCATATCCTGTTATAACGATGTAGTTGCTCAATCATTTCAGTTTGCTGCAAGTCATCACTACATTCACCAAGATCCTTTTCCATAGTGAATACTGAAATAAATAATTCATTACGTACTTCTGGCTATTTCCTCCGGTTCCATACACACTTTCCCACTGTCACAAGTGATAGGTCCTATTCTTTCACATCCTGTACCTTACCTCCACCCACAAGGACACCGAAACAATTCCACCATGACGTCCACCTTTTCTGCAGCCGTGACACTCTGTGTGATCAACAGTGCCACGCCCCCTCCACTTTTTCCTCCCTCACTGTCCCTAAGGCCACTACATCATAAGACCATAAGACAAAGGAGTAAAAGTCGGCCATTCTACCCATTGAGTCTGCTCCGCCATTTCATCATGAGCTGATCCAATCTCTCCTTTAGTCCCATTCACCCGCCTTCTCACAATAACCTTTGATGCCCAGTAGTCACTGTAAAGGCGACCACATCACAGCTCCATGTGCTGATCCACGGTCTAATCCAGGCATGGGCAAACTACGGCCCGCGGGCCATATGCGGCCCGTTAAGCTTTTTAATCCGGCCCGCAGAACTTGATGAAATTATATTAATAAACCTTGTTAACACCTCAGATCCATCCTGAGAATCGCCACAACCAAACTAAATCCAGACTTTGATGCGCTGGCTAAAAAGGGAGACCAACAACACTGTTCCCACTGAAATTAAAAATAAGTTTCTTCGTTGTGTTAAGTAAAAAATGCATTTGAAAATATTTTTTTCAATAAGCCTTACATGTTACATGTCATTTCTGTTAAGTGATGGACATGAGTAGTGCGCAGGTGCACGTACGTTCTCAAAATAAAAAATGCGCTCCAGATGAAATAACGCGCTCCGCATACTGGCGCGCTGTCACTGTTCTGTCCTTGTGCTGGTCGTTGTTGAGTTTTGGCACCGGGGACAATTGAATAAGAAGGAGCAGGACAAGTAGACCTGCATCTTCTACCGTTTTTGAAATAAAGACAGTCAGGAGGAGAGTGATGTTGATAATATCTTGAAGGATAACATAATTTTCAGTGCTTTAAAATAATAACTGTTACTATTTAAAAAAGCTGTATTTTATTCATTTAATTTTCAGTGTTTTAAAAGTCATTTCAATAAATAGCTAAATACCATGGGACTTCAAAGACAGATATTTTGTTGTAATGTATTTGTTCATTTTCAATTGAAATTAAAGCACATATCCCATGATATTTTATTTTCTCTTATGAGGTGTATTACCAAAACATTCCGTCCATCTGCTCCTGGTCCGGCCCCCCTGTCAAATTTTAGAACCCTCTGTGGCCCACAAGTTAAAAAGTTTGACCACCCCTGGTCTAAGCTCATACGATTTGGTCACAATACTCCTTGCGTTAAAATAGACACATCTCAAAACGTCGGCCTGAGCACGTCCCTTCTCTTTCACCTGTCTACCCTCCCTCTCTTACTGTGGATAAGCTTTCTCTATTTGTGTGCAACCCTCCTCTTCTTCATTCTCTTAAGTTCGGTGTCCACCCCCCAACAATTCCAGTTTAAACTCTCCCAGCAGACTTAGCAAACCACCCCGCCAGGATATTGGACCCTCCGGGATTCAAGTGCAACCCGTCCTTTTGTACAGGTCGCACCTGGCCCAAAAGAGGTCCCAATGGTCCAGAAATCTGAATCCCTGTCCCCTGATCCAATCCCTCAGCCACGCATATATCCTCCACCACACTGTATTCCTATTCTCGCTGTCGCGTGGCACAGTCAATTATTATCCGGAAGTTACTACCTTTGCGGTCCTGATTCTCAACTTACTTTCCGACTAACTATAGTCTTTTTTTTTCTGGACCTCTTCCCTTTTCCTACCAATGTCATTGGTATCAATATGTACCACGACCTCCGGCTGTTCTCCCTCGCAATGCAGGATATTATGGACTCGATCTCAAACATCCCGGACCCTGACACCTGGGAGGCAAACTATCATCCGAGTTTGCTCCCTGCGTCAACAGAATCGCCTGTACGTCCCACTAAATATAGAGACCCCATCACTAATGCCGTCCCCTTCTTTTCCATACCCTTCGGAGCCACAGGGCCGGACTTTGTGCCAGATGCCTCGGCAGGAAGGCCGTTCCCCCCTGCGCCCCCCAAAACAACAATATTAAACCAGGAGTACTTATTGTCAAGAGTTTCCACAAAAAGAGTACTCTCTAGTACCTTACACTTCCCCTTCCCTCTCCTGATTGTTGTCGCGGTGTGACCACCCCCCTATAAATCCTTCATTTGGCCTCCTCGCTCTCCCCGACCATACGAAGGTCATCGAGCTGCAGCTCGACACAGCGGTTCAGATATGGCAGTCCGGGAGGATGGGAGACTCCAGGGCCTCCCACATCTGACACCGAGCACAGACAACCGGCCTCAGACTCATACATCCGTTCCTCAACTATCACCGGCAAGCCGACCTCACCGTTGCAGACTGTCAGATTGTAGGATGCTGCGGCCATTACTGAACCGTGCTGAATGTTGGTCGCATTTCGGATTTGAATGTCCAAGGCTACAGGATGTATCGGAGGAATTGGAAGGTCTTTAGATTGGATGGCTTGTTTCTGCAGGTGAAGAATGGCATCAGCTCAGTAAAAAGATGTGACATATGACCGTAAGCTGTGGAATCACTGTGGGTGGTGTTAAGAAACTGACAGTGTAAAAGGATCCTCATTGGAGGTATATACAGGCCTCCCGACAGTAGCTGGAATACAGACCACAGATTTCAACGGGAAAAATATGTGCATAAAGGTCGATGCTATGATAACCATGGGATTGTTCTGCATGCACCTCGATTGGGTTGGTTTGTTCTTACAGTGTGTCCTGAAGCCGACTTGTGGATCAGCTACAGTGGATTGCGTGTTAAGAAATAAATCGGAAATGACTAGAGAGCTTAAGGTAAACGAACTTTAAGCAGTCATTAAAATATTAAAATATATTTGAGTTCAATTATAAATATGATAGGGAACATTAAAGTCCGAAGTAGCAGAACTTCAGTGGCGTAAATGATAATTACAGTGTTATGAGAAAGGTCTTGAACAAATAAAAATTGATCGAGACGCTGTCAGGATTGTCTGCAGGATGAGTTTCTGGATAATAAGAGGAAAGTGCAGAATATATTCTTTCTAATAACCAAAAATACTCAAATAACTAAGTAGCACAATCGTGGCAAAACGTAAAAGCAAAAAGAAGGCAGACAACAAAGCAAAAACTGCTGGGAAACAGCGTAATGGGAAAACTTGTGGATGAATTATGAAAGCAAGATAGTGAAAAAATATCAAAGCGTGTGTAGAAAAATCGTTTTCAGGCACGAAAATCAAACAGAAATAAGAATGGATATAGGACCACTAGAAAATGAGGCAGGAGAAATAATAATGGGGGATAAGGAGATGTCAAATAAAAGAAATTAGCAAGTTGCAGCGATCGTCACTGTGGAAGATACCATCAGTTTGTATGAAGTTGTAGTCTGTGAAGGAACAGGAGTGGGGGCAGTTATTCTCCCAAGAGATGAATGTACCCAAAAAGCTGAAGGACCACAGGGTACATTGTTCATCGAACCAGATAAACACCACATCATGCTTCTTAAAGACTGAGCGGTAGAGATTGTGGAGCATTAGCACTGATCTTTCTGAAATCATTGAACTGTCTCATGGTGCCAGGTGACAGAAAAATTGAAAATGCCACTTCGCTTTTTAGGACAGGAGGGAGATAGCAGAATGGGAGTTATACACCTGAAAGGATGCTACCCAAGGTTTGGGTGTCTGAGAGAACAGGACTTAGACTCAGAATATGGAGGCGTCCATTTAAAACAGAGAAGCGGATAACTTTCTGCCGCTAGATGTGTTGAATTTGGGGAATCTGACATCACATTCAGCTGTGAAGGCTGTGTCCGTGGGTTTATTTAAGGCAGAAATTTATTGTTTTTTAGAATATACACGTGTGTAATGGGGAGCCAGCTGGGGGAGCCCCGGAGAGAATACAAGGCATGCGGGTCGTGTTAGAGATGACAGAAGGGCTAAGAGGACACAATGTGACCTGTGACGACTTCTTCACATCTCAGGAGCTTGGTCAGCCGCTCCTGAAAAATAAAATCACAATGGTGGGCACCGGGAGGCGGAACAATCCTGTGATGCCACCCGGGGTGGTGGCAATATGGCGGAGAGACGTCTTGTCTTCCAAGTTTGCTTTCACCCATGACACCACAGTTGTCTTGTATATGCAAAAGATTAACAAGAATATCATCCTCATGAGCACATTACGTGAGGATGCAGAGGTCAGCGCTCAGAACTACAAAAAAACAGCCATTATCCTTGACCACAATGCCAACAAAGGAGGAGTGGACAACGTTGACAAAGTAACAGGAACGTACAGCTGCTACAGGGGAATAGCCCGATGGCCTTTCGCCAAAATCCATAACATCAATGACATATCGACCTACAACGCCTTTGTCATATGGAGTGAGCTGAACCCTACCTGGAGGGCAAGCAAGAGGAAAAGTAGGAGGTTATTTCTGCAAGATTTTGTTCATACTCCTTTTACGCAAAGGCGACACCACCTTCCCCGACGAGTAGCCTCAGCAGCAATGCTCAGGGCAGTGCCGCGATCTGAACCCGGCGCTCATCAACAACAAGTCCCACAAGAAACCAACACAGGGGGACCGAAGAGAAAGCGATACAAATTCTGCTCGGCAAAAAAAAGGACTGTAAAACAGGGACAACTTGCTGCAAATGTGGGTAACACATATGCAAGGGTCACACACGCAAGGTATCCGATCACTCCTTTGAATGCGAAGACTAGTTTGCAAATAGCAAGTGTTATTATTTCTGTTTGGTTTGTGTGTTGGTTAAATGTTAGTTAATGTTTAATTAATAGTTAATATTTATGATTACATCGTGGTTATGAGGATATTTTATGATATAGCAGGCAGGACAGTGTTTGATTGTTGTAATGGTTATAAATGTTTATATCATAAATTCCACAGTTGCAGCATGTTCTCGCCATTTTCAATTTCAACAAATATATTTAAATCATTGTGGCCGTTACGTTTTCATGCCTTAGGTAAAATAGGACATGATATTGTGCGATAGTAGATGCTTTTTTGCCAGAAACGATTTTTTTCTCTAAAAAATACACTTTCCCTGCTCTCTAAAACATTAATTAAGGATTAATCACCCATGTATTGATGTCAGGTCGGCTATTCATATATTCTAAAAAGATCTGTGGTTTAAAAATTGGTTAGACACTTGTTATTAGGGGTTTCTTAGACCGGGTCAAACGACCCGGCTCATAATGTGGTATAGATTATGAATTGTACGTAACGGCTAATTCAGCATATTGTTGTATTTTAAAGCATTGATTTCTTGACGTTTTGTGTGCTTGCAATGACTATCTATCGAATACGTTGTTGTTCTTTGTCTGTCCCGTGTTACGATATTCGGACGGTTCTTATGGATTGTCCGATCTGTAGTTACTGCTCGGCAGTCATATGATTTGTTGAAATTTGACACTTGTATTGATAGTAAGTTTCTGTACCTTTTCTGTTTCGCAGCAACTGTTGAAACCTCAGGTCCGGACACAGCCAATCACGCTCATTTCTCATTTCTCATTCGCTCAGATCTTTCAAACTATCCAGGTGGTGTTTAACATTGTGGCCTTCTGGAGTTGTCCATAAACATTACATGCGGTGATCAGTGGAGTTCCGAAGCAATCGGTGTTGCGACCGCTTCTTATCATGTACGTCAATGATTAGGATGAAGGATTTGATTGTTATGTGACAGGGTTTGAGACCCATGTGAAGGTAGATGGAAGGGCAGGTAGTGTTGAGGAAGCAAGGTGCTTGCAGAAGGAACTAGACAGACCGGAGAAGAGGCAAAGAATTATGAAGGAAAATAATGTAGGTAAGTGCCGAGTCTTACTCTTTGGCAGAGGGAATAAAGGCGTGGAGTATTTCGTAAATGGGAAGAACTTTTGCATTGAAAAATCAGAGTTGCAATTACACAGGAAATCTGCAGATTGAGTCAGTGGTGAGGGAGCCAAATGCATGTTCCAATCCATTTTCAGAGGACTGGTATATAAAAACAGCTCCTTCGCCATGTACAAACTGTATACTCTCTATCGGCCTGGACAATCTTAACAATGATGAGAACATTGAGACAAGCAGACGTGCAGAGCCTTTTGGGAAGATTCCCTGTCGGAATATATGCGGAACGGTGGGGAAGACAAATGCAATGTTTGCAACCATTTCCAGAGAAATTGGCTATTAAAGAAAATCTTTAGCAAGCTATTAATCTGTATATTCGTCCTGCTTCCGGCCTCATAATCACGTTCCACGGGCAACATATCCGGGAGGGCCCTGCCATTTAACTTAACTGTTAACTCCCGGAACTGGCAGTACAGTGCTTCGTCACTCATAGTACCCATGTCATTGGTAACTCAATGGCCAACGATTTCTAGCTTCTCACACACCCATTTCAGAATACTGAGGACTCGATCTGAAATATCGCTAACGTTGTCGCCGTAGATCTCCTTGTCCACACCACTAACGAATACCCTATCACCACAGAGTGACTTTCACTCTGCCCCCCACACCAACATACACTCAAGAACACCACTCAACGCCAACTTCCATTCTGTGTCTCAGAGACAATCTAAGGGCATGTGAGTACAACACTGTGACTGAACACTGTTAGGTGACTGTCCCGCCCCGAAAATCAGCGACGGTATCCCATATGTTGCAGGAGATGGCCACATGGGAACTCTGCCCTGGCCCCTTCAGCCATTTCTCCCTCTTGACTGACAAACAGTCTCCTGTTGCCTGCGTCCTGGGTGTAACTCCCTCTCGAAATGTCTTTTCCATCACCACTTTAGCCTCCCGAACGATCTGGAACTCGTCCAGTTCCACCCCCAGCTCATCAACGCGGATTGTCAGCAGATCCAGCTGAACGCAGCTCCCGCAGCCGTCGTCGTCAGGTTTATCGGAGTTCTCTCTGTCTTCCGAGATCCCGCAAGAGGAGCATTCAACTATCCTGCCTGACATCTCTGTTACCCCATCTGTTCAGATATAAAGAAGGGAATGAAAATAAGACTCTGTCAAGTGTCTTTTGATTTTTGCTTTTGGTTTATTTTTTCCTTTTCTTTGCCTTCTTTGACTGTAATTTCACTGAGATGACGCCTCAGTAAGCAGAATCCTGAAGATGACCTGTTTGACCGTCCATTCAGACGATGGCTGCTGCATTTGACCCTGCCTTACTCCTGCTGATCAACCGCAAACGCCGCCTGGACGCTGGTCAAAGCGCTTTTTCACAGTTACGATCCGCTGTCGCTTCTTATACCCGTGCTGACTCCGAAATCACCAGATGTCCAGATTGGCCGGTGATTCGAAGTTATTTTTTAACCGAAAATCATTATTTTGGAATAATCTAACTCGATATCATTGTCAATCAACCTATGCAACTCTACTTTTTAAGAACTATCTGAGCAATATTCATTTTTTAATCTGTTCATATCATCATTATTGTTTGTTTGTTTGTTTCTTTTTTTTTTGATTTACTACGTGTACCTTCCTTTCCTGACTTGTATAGCAATGTCTAGCCCTGTGTCAATAAGATTGTCAATTTTGTGCCAATTTATAGACAGGGCACGCATCCGTGGAGAGCCGACTGCTCGGATTATCAGATACACATACAATCTGCTTTTGTATCGCTTCTCTGAGTGTCTGCAAGCAAATGGTTAACTTCACCTGTCATTCCGTAGAACTTTATGCAGGGAGTGTCCGTGGGGATTGATGACGTCACCGCGGAGGTGTGGCTGTTGGTTCCCTGTTCTATTAATATGTCTGCATCTCAACGCCAGTCTCATTCAGAGCCGTCACTCTGCGCTATCGGAGACCAGCGGGCTCCAGGTAGAGAGCACAGAGGCTGGATCGGGAACAGGAGAATCTGTAGTATTCCAGCAATGAATCTGCAAAATGCATCGCGGAACGCTGCGGGATCTGTAAGGAATATTTTCTGGGGATATCCATATCTGGATAAAAATTCTAAAATGGTACCGTTGGGCATTCAAATCCATCCGCTACTTGAGACCGTCAAAATGGTTTACTATCCTGTACTCGCCATTGTAGCTGTCCCAGGTAAGTGTCTCGTCTCTTCCTCGTGATTAAAGTTGAAAAATATCAAACAGCTTCTCTTTCATTCTTGTCTTCTATCGACTCGCTAATTGCATGGCAGGTCTCTCAAACCGGTACCGCTTCAGCAACACCGGCTGAGTGAATTACGGACGTTTTCTCTCCAGCTTTGGAGCTGTCAGCGACCCGGTTACTTCTCTGTCAGGCAAATGTTATCCGTGTCTCTTCATATCTCAAGCACTGCCACCAAGTGACCTCTCATGCACCTACACTCGCATCCAAGCATGTTCTAGCTCTCAGAACCTCTACTCACAGTGAGTGCCCTCCAGTCTAGGCAGTATTCTGTAAAATTACATCTGCACCCTCTGTGTAAAATACGCATGCTTCCGTTACTTTATGTTCTACAGTCGAATTAGGACATGGTAGGATAATTCAGCTACCTCGAAATTTGTTGGAGGGGACGACATCGCTGGAATGAATGAATAAAAAATGAAATAAATACCTAAAGCCCCACCGGTAAAAGAGAATGAAGTCACGTGGGTTTCATTACTACCATGATCTTCCGCCTACACAAATAGTGCAGTGCAATCCTGGAGCCTGCAGACGGATATCGATTGTTGAAGTGACAAATGGAAGAACAGAATATTATTAACTGGTAAACGATTGCAGTATGCTGCCGTGTGGAGGCAGTTTAGAGTGTTTGTTCTTCAATCACAAAATGTAGGTTTGCAGCAGCAGCAGGCTAACAAGGAGGCAAATAGGTTATTGGCTTTCATTGCTGGAGGGGTGAATTTATGAGCATGGTGGTTATGCTGCAAATACACGAGGTACTGTTGAGGCGGCAGCTGGAATATTGCGTACAGGTCTGGTAAGCTGCCTTGAGAAGGGATTTACTGGCCTTGTCATCGTTTCCCCATCTTGATTCTTTGATTCTAGACATGAGGTGACGAGTCTATAAGGAAAGATTGTTTCGGGTGCGACTGCAGACACTGGAATTCAGAAGTATCAGAGACGATCTTTATATAAAAAAAAACGAAAGGGATAAATAAAACAGGGACAGGAAAGTTTTGAAGGAGAATTTAGGAAAGGATTGAATTTAGGACGGAGATCTGGAGGCACTGCTTTTCCCAAAGAGTGGTCAATCTGAGCAATTCTCTGTCCAATGAAGAAGTGGACTCTACTTCAGTAAATATATTTCAGAGAAGTTTGGGTAGATTTTTGCGTAGTAAGGGTATTACGGGCTTTGGAGGAAAAAAAAGCAGGCCGATGGAGATATGTCCATAGTCAGCTCAACCATGATCATCTACAATGGCGGAGCATTCCAGTACGAACAGATGGACTATTTCGGCTACTACTTTTTTCAGCTCTTCTGCTCTCATGTTTTCTCATGTTTACTGTTGAAGGAATTTGAATTTCTGCCGCAGTGATACTTGGCATTTAATCTGTATTCAGTTCATTATCACATCCCGTTTTCAGCTCTTTCTCCTGACAGCAAAGTTTAGAATACATTCTAGATATTTCGATAGCATTCCTTGGCTCATAGGGCTCGGGAGTTGATTTATCATCCCTCTCAACCACATTCTGACCCCAATAAACTGACTCCCATAGCCGTCTGTGGCGAGGAATTGAACATTTTCACCAGCCACGGTCGAAACAGATTTATATCCACGTCTGTTCTAAAGTGATGACTTGTAAATACTCATCTTCTAGTTTCAGACTCCACCACTACAGTAGCTATCCTCTCCACGTCCACGATATGTCGGCCTTTCAACATTCGATAGGTTTCAATGAGATTCACCTCATTCTCCTGAAATTCTCAGGTACAGTACACACACTACACATTTAATAATGGATCCGATTATCTCCTTAGTAGATACATCGATTTCATGTCCATCTCTGCACTTTGAAATACTATCGACTAAAACAGTTGATTTCAGAGAATATTTCATTCCGTATGTCTGTTAATTTTCTTTATTTACCTCCGGACAGTGAACGTGGTGACAATCGCCATCCTGTCGCGGGGAAAGTGCGGTCTCTCCAAAGGCGTCACAAGGTACCTGGTTGCCATGGTAGCAGCGGATCAACTCGTCCTTCTCTTCGATCTGGTATTAAACAAGATTCCGTTGGTTTACATGCAATGGGAAGTTTTCTACTGGAGTTTTCATATTCGCGTGTGTAATATTCACGCCGTCATACTCTACGCTGCTACGGACTGTTCTGTCTGGTTCACTGTCGCTTTCACCTTTGATCGATTTGTTGCCATTTGTTTTCAGCAGCTGAAACTAAATTACTGCACCGGGAGAGCGGCGGCTCTGGTTCTGGGGACAGTGACTCTGCTGAGCTGCGTAAAGAACATTTTCTGGTACTTTATGCTCGATGGGAAATATTCGGTATTTATTCTGTCCTTGCTCTGTTTGGAGATTCGCCGATTCTTTTCCGCACTTCAGTTTGTGACATTTCAAGTGATTCATTTCTTCCTTACCCCAATATTACCCTTTATTCTGATTCTCCTGCTCAACAGTTTAACCATCAGGCACGTCTTACTGGCCAGCCGAGCCCGGAGGAGACTCCGTGGTTCGCGCGGTGGCGAGACGCCCGCCGACCCGGAGATGAAGAACCGCAGGCAATCCCTCCTGTTACTGCTGGTGATGTCGGGGAATTTCATCCTCCTGTGGGGGCTGCTGACGGTGTATTCCGTATGGGATAGTCTGTATATTTATTTTAAATCTGATCCCCCGAGTACTCTGTTGGAACTGGGCTACATGTTTCAACTGCTGAGCTGCTGCACAAACACGGCCCTTTACGCCGTGGCCCAGACAAGGTTCAGGCTGCAGTTCAAGGAGACTGTGAAATTTCCCTTCCGTCTAATCACAAAGTTCTCTCGTCGTTGTCAGGAGAGCATTAATGCTGAGTGACGGCCCAAAATCTCCCATTTCGTCAGTGACATAGGCAGTTCCATTGGGGCTGTGGACGTGCCTGAATAGCTCCCGCCCTCAGCACCTCCATGCACCAACAGATTCAGGGATAGTCCCAGTCTCCCTCCACTCAGCTCCCCCCAGTTTTCTTTCTTCACGGGTTCCCGGTAATGTCTCCTTCAGTTCCACCAGTAGGTGACTGTACCCTTGTTTGCATGTGAAGCCTTGACCTCACCATCGAAACACGAATCTGGTGCCCTGCCTGTATTCCGTGCGGTCCGAATGCCTGCTCAGGTTCGCCCGATGTAGCTCCATCTCCTTCCTCTGGTGAGGTCTATTGGTTCCAAGAGCGCCTATCTTTGAGCCGCTCAGAAAGTTCCGTTACTGTGAACAGACAAAGTCCCCGCTTGCAGCGGATTCCTTTGGAGATCTGTCTGCCACTTAGAACATAAGTTAATAACTCTCACTCGTAAAACGAATCATCTAAACGTGCGACCCTAGCGGCAATCCCCATCGCAAAGCCTCTGGGAAATAAAAGAAATTCTTGGACACCCTGCACCTGGCCCCAACCCACCTGGACACAAAAAAAAACACGTACTTTCGAATGCTATTCATAGACTTCAGTTCAGAATTCAACACAATCATCCCTCAGAAACTGATTGGAAAGCTTATCCTACCGGTCCTGAACACCTCCCTCTGCAACTGGATTACAGCCTTCCCAACAGGCAGAGCTCAGTCAGTCCGGATCGGGAGCAGCATCTCCAATACTATCACACTGTGTAGTTTTTGTCCTGTTTCGTGAAGCGTCATGGTCCTGAAAAACGTTGTATCGTTTTTACTGTGTGCTGTACGAGCAGTAATGGTCGAAATGACAATAAAGGGTGACTTGACAAGACGACTTGACTTGTAGTCGTTGTCCTGTCTGTGGACCTGTGCTCAGTATATTGGGTATGTGAGAATGGTGATTGGGGAGGAAAGGGCACATGATGTCTATTTATTGATTGATTCCATCGTAGCTTGGCCTTTCACCTTCTCCAGTTGATTATCCGCGGTTCTACTCATTTCCCGCCTGTGCCTATATACCGTGTCCACCTGGGTGTCCACGGCGCACTCCTGATTCCTCCCACAGACCAAACACCTGTGAGTTGAAAAGTTAATCGGTCATTGTAAATTGTTCTATTAGCAGGGTCGCTCAGACCGTGAAGGATTGCGCCAGTCAAGGCCCGAATGTTGGGATTCGAATGGAAGTAAGCGTTTTGAGAACGACCCGTTCAGTTAGGCTGAGATATGAGACCGGGATGCATTGGATAACATGGCTTCAAATAGAAAACAGGGGGCAGTGGTGAAAGGCAGCCATTCCGCATGTGACAATTGTTGGAAAAGTTCTGGCGTCTGACTTGGATGAAAATCGGAGTGAGTCATAAATACTCCTGAGGACGTGTTGGAGCTGTTGATGTTGAGGCAGCTTGGTAAAAGTCCAGTTAGAAATGTGGCCGGAGAAATGACAAATTTACCACAGTTCGGTCTCGAACGATAGGGAAATATTTGTATAAATATTTATTTTTATAAATAGGATTTTTTTTCGGAAATTAGAGAAAACTGAGAGAACAAAAGTCGGTTTATGCTGAGGTATTAGAAGAATGTTCAGCTTTGTAGTGTTACGTACACGCAACCCTGGGGAAAGTACCTCTTACGTGCAGCAACACTGTAAAAGTTTCAGCAGCAATAGAACACACCTGGAGTCTGCTTTTGCTGTTGACAATCACTATTTTATTAATTACTACGTAATATAGTAACGTAAAAGAGGTAAAACAAGAGGTTGAAGTATTATGCATTATATGTGTATAACAAAATAAAATTCCCAAACGTATTCAAGCTTAAGTGGAAAGAGCTACAGCC
Organism: Hemitrygon akajei; assembly: GCF_048418815.1. Classification (NCBI taxonomy): domain Eukaryota; kingdom Metazoa; phylum Chordata; class Chondrichthyes; order Myliobatiformes; family Dasyatidae; genus Hemitrygon; species Hemitrygon akajei. Next base: position 6,130,625 of record NW_027331937.1, on the reverse strand, counting down.
TTACGATGGTATGTAACGGATCTAAAAGTCAGTCTCATTCCCTCGGCGTTTTCAAGTGACAGATCACTAAACAAATTAACCCAGGGGGTATATAAAAGTCGAAACACCTGTTCGTGGACAGGTAATTCGGTAACTGTTGTTTAATTCACTCATTTGCAAAAATACAACCGTAGATTTGTATACCGCCAGCAGGTGGCAGATTCTGATGCAGAGATTTTATGTTGTCACCCAGGAATCGCATTATCATTACAACGCATAAAGAACAGTCCATAGTTAATTTCTGACAGTGAGTCTTCCCGGGGCTTGTGATGTATATAACTGACTCGGATGATTGCAAATAGACTGATAAATAATCTTCCAGATGACACAAAAAAAAACCATTTATTTGCAGACAGGTACAAAGTGCTGGGCATTTTCATGCGGTAGTTTCAAATGTACTCTGAAGGACAAGACGTTGCCACAGAGAGCAGTGGGTACATGGGATGCACTTCCTATAGTTGTGGTCCAATTTTCTCCCTGATAGCCTCACAACTCCTCTTACTCCAATTAACAGCATTTCTAACTTGACTTTTCCTAACTCTCTCCAATGTTATTGCAAAGGAGATACAATTATGATCACTATCTCCAAAATGTTCTGCCACTGAGAGATCTGACACCCGGCCAGGTTCATTTCCCAATACCAGATCAAGTATTGTCTCCCCTCTTGTCGATTTGTATACATGTATTGTCAAGAAATCTTCATGAACACAAGTAACAAACTCCACCCAATTTCACCCTTGCTCTGGGGAGATTGCAACGGATATTAGGGAAAATAAATTCTCCAATCGCGACACCTCTGCTATTATTACATCTTTCCAGGATCTTTTTCCCTGTCTACGCCTTGAATTCCCTGTTGCTATTCAGCGGACTGTACAAACATCCAGAAAAGTTATTGACCCCCACTGCTCCTAAGCTGCAACAACAGACTCCGTAGACAATTCCACCATGACGCCCAACGTTTCTGCAGGCATGACACTCTCTCTGATCGACAGTACCACGCCCCTCCTCTGTTGCCTCCCTCCCTGTTTCTGAGCCATCCAAGTCCCTCTAATGGCCACCCTATCAAGGCTCCAAGTACTAATCCACGCTCTGAGCTCATCCGCTTTGTTCACAATACTCCTTGAGCTAAAATAGAAACTTCTCAAACCGTCTGTGTGAGCGCGTCCCTTCACCGACACCTCTCCGTCCTCCCTCAAGTACAGTCTACCAGTTTTCTCTATTTGTGAGCCAACCTCTTCTTCTGCAGTCTCTTCAGTTCGGTTCCGATCCACCACCCCCAACAATTTTAGTTGAAACTCTCCCCATTAGCCTTATCAAACCTCCACGCCATGTTATTGGTCCCCCTGGAATTCAAGTGCAACCCTTCATTTTTGTCCAGGTCACACCTGCTCCAAAAGAAGTCCCAATGATCCAGAAATCTGAATTCTCGTCCCCTGCTCTAAACACTCAGCCATGCGTTTATCCTCCACCTCATTCCCTTCATATAGTCACTGTCGTATGCCACAGTAGGTAATCGCAAGATTACTACCTTTGCGGTCCTGCTTCTCAACTTCCTTCCTGAGTCCCTGTATTCTTTTTTCAAGACCTCTTCCCTTTTCCGACTAATGTCATTGGTATCAATATGTGCCAAGACCTCTGGCGGTTCTCCCTCCCAGTGCAGGATATCTTGTACATGATCTCACACATCCCGGACCCTGGCACCTGCGAGGCAATCTACCATCCATGTTTCCTTCCTGCGTCCACAGAATCGCCTGTCTGTCTCCCTAACAGTATTACCTCCTATCAGTACTACCCCCTTCCTTTCCCTACCCTTCTGAGACACAGGGCCGGGTCCTATGCCAGAGGCACGGCCGCTGTTACTTCCCACAGATAGGCTTTTCCCCCAGCCGTACTCAAACTGGATTACCTTTTGTCAAGAGGTAGCGTAATACCTGACTTTTCACCTCCCCTCTCCTGACTGTGACCCACTAGTATGTCTCCCGTGGCCCCGGTGTGACCACCTACCTATAACTGCTTTCTGTCATCCCCTCGCTCTCCCTGACCATACGAAGGTCATCCAGCTGTACTCGACACACCGGGTCCTGATATAGCCATCCGGGAGACTGTGAGGCTCCGGGAACTCCCACATCTGACAACAAGCTCAGAAAACCGGCCTCACGCACATACTTCCTTTTCGCAATTAACACAGGCAAACCTACCTCATCGCTGCAGACTGTCAGATTGTAGGGTGTTGAGGCCATCACTGAATTGTGGCTAAAGTTTGGTCGCATTTCGGATCTGAATGTTCAATAATACACGTTGTATCGGGGGAATAGGAAGGTCATTAGGAACTCCCGGATGCGATGCTGATGTAAGGAAGGAAACGTCAATGTTATCATCTATTTATCATTTATAAAAAGTGATTTCACATGACTTGACTTATTTCAAGAGCTCTGTGAAACAGGTACAGTGATGGGATGCTGCAGATCGCTGAAGCCTCGGCGCGTGGAATGTGAACAGTTTTCGGAACTTCATCTGACAAAGTCATGTTTGCATTGGAGAGGACACAGGGGAGGTTCACAAATCTGATTCCAGGAATGGAAGAGTTAACATGTTAGTGCTGTTTGAGTGCTCTGGGTCTGTACTGGCTGGAATTTCAGAAGGATGAGGTGAGATCACATTTCAACCTTTCGAATGTTGAAAGGCCAAGGCAGAGTGGTTGTGGAAAGAAAGTTTCCGATGGTTGAGGTGCCCGAGACAAGAGGGCAGAGCCTCAGAATAGAGAGCCTATCATTTGAAACAGAGAAGTAGAGGGTTGTGAATTTGGGAAATATGTTACCACATTCGCCTGTGGAGGCCATGTTCTCGGGTTTCTTTAAGGCAGAGATTTATTGGTTGTTGATTGGATAAGAAGGCCGCGGAATGGCGGTGAGGAAGGCAAGTAAAAGATCAGCCGTGATTAAACAGACACGATGGACCAAGAGGCCCAATTGTATTCCTACATATTATGGTCTTAAGTTTCTGTGGTCTTAAATCGGTGAGAGCTATGGACATTTTTTTATCAATGCTTGCTTAGTCTGAGTATCACGTTGCTGAGATGAACAGGGAACTGATGGAAACTTATGTAGAGAGGAAAAGTCCATTGCTGCTGTCAGGTCCTAATGAAATGGCTTCGCCCCGAAACCTCGAGCGCTTTTTCATTTTCACAGATGCTGTCTGACCTGCTGTGTTCTCTCAGCATTTTGCGTGTGCTTCCGTTCTAAGTTCAAAGTTCAATGCACAATGGTTATCAAAGTAATGTCACGTCCTGCTTTATACATTTTTTTACTGTTATGTTTTATGTATTTCATTCAGCAGTTCGGTCAGAGCAGTCTGTTCTGCTGGCAACCTCTTTGGATTACAGTTGAAGATAAGGAATGCGGGCGGTCAAATTATGGATGGTAGAATTAGGGACAACTTTTCTTGGTGAGGGATAATAAGGTTGATTCTTTTTATTTTATTTTGGTTAGGCGGAGGATGAGCACGAGAAGCCGATAGAAGCGATCGTAGGATACAATCAGCTGGTGTTCGAGATGGATTGCGAGCGACATCCGGAAGGTGGCGTTTGCTTTCACGTTGACCGAGAGCCCAGGAGAAACGGGACAGTACATGATCAGCCCCAACTGGAGCCCACCTGACAATTTAATTAGAGCGGGCTTTCTTGTTTGTGATCGTCGTTACTACACCTTAAGTTAAGATCCATAAATATGATCCCTTTATCCTTACGCTGTTTTTATTATTTCATGTACGAAAGCAAAGAAGGAGGTTCACCAGGTGGAGAAAGATGGGTAAATAAACTGAACAGGGGAGACGAGAGAGGAACCAGAAAAGCGGATGGAGCAAGAGAAAGTAGTGAGCGGGGACAAATCAGCTGGTGCTGCAGAAATGTCCACACCCTCTGGTAGGAAACTACCTAGACACCATATGAGCTGTTCCCCTAGAAATATCATTCTGGCAGCAAAGAATCACAGAAAGGGAATGGGAAGATGGCGTAGATTCGCATTCCAGGGGGCAGTTTTATCTATTGCGCAGGGAGGTGCAAGAAAAGTTCACGTTTTCTGCGAAGGACTCGCAGAAAAGTTCTCCGAAACTCATTCGCATTTCACTGAAGAGGTGGAGTCTGCACTGCACTGGCAACACCGGGTAAAGCAGGCGAAACCGGCATTCTGGCAGGTGAACTGTCACTTCAACAGAAAGGCCGGTTTGGGACCCTGAGCGTCGGTGCCGGAGACTCTGTGCGGGCCGGCGGAGCACAGGTCCGGCTTGCAGGGTTCAGCGCCAGGAGGGAGATGAGTGGGGATTCATTTAAAGCAGCTGGATCGAGATCGGAAACCGTACAGTCGTGGTAATACAAACAGTGTATGGCTTCCTGTTAATCCGGTTAATCTTCCGGTTAATCTTAACCGGCTGTTAAGATTATATATATATATATAAAACTGAATGTAGCCCAGTCAATCACGGCTAGAACCCTCCTCAGTATTGACTACATCTACAAGGAACTCAGTAGCAGGAAAGCAAAATCCATCATCAGGGATCCCCACCACCCAGATCATGCCCTCTTCACGCTGCTGCCATCTGAAAGGAGCTGCAGGGGCGTTATCACTCACACGCCCGCGATTAAAACAGTTAATACACTTCTAAAATGCGTCCTTCGTACCAGAATCGAGAATTTTACTCACCCTTTCTACTCGCAACATTGATTCTCACCCGTGAGGTATGGACTAATTTTCAAGGGCTCCTGATCTGATGTTCTCGACAGTCATTGCCTATTTATATTTTACATTATTTGTATTTTTATCTCAGCTGAGGGACTAATTTCTCAATTACCAGGAACACAGAACAGTGCAGGACAAGCACAGCTATAAATCAAATTGAAAATACCCAAGCCCTCATCAGTCCTACCTCCACAATATCCTTATCCCTCCAACTTCCTTACATTCATATGACTATGCAGACGTCTGTTAAACATATCTAATGGATTTACCTGCCACTCCGTACCAGGCAGCGCATTCCAGTCATCCACAGCTCTCGGAGTAAAAGAAACTATCCCTCACATCCTCCTTGAATCTACTTCCTCTCATCTTCGATGCATGCCCTCTCCTATCAGATATTTCAACACTGGTGTACGGATACTCTCTATTTACTCTATCTGTGCCTCTCATAAGCTTATAAACCTCCGCTAAATCTCGCCTCAGCCTCCGGCGCTTCAGAGAAAACGACACGTTTGTCCAGCCTCTCGTCATCACACATGTCCTCTGAACCAGATAAAGTAGCAGGAAAGCAACATCCATCATCCGGAGAGACCCACCACTCAGACCATCCTGTCTTCACACCGCTGCCATCTGAAAGAAGCTACAGGGGTGTTAGCAATCTCACCTCCCGATCGAAACAGTTAGTACACCTCAAAAATTCGCCTTTTGTACCAGGGGAGAGAGATTCACACAACCTCAGTGACCCCGAGATTGATCTGCACCCACGAGGTATGGACTCAGTAGAACTATCCCTCACATCCCGCTTGAAACTACTCCCTCTCACCTTCGATGCATGGCCTCTGCTATTAGATATTTGAACATTGTCCTACAGATACCGCCTATTTACTCCATCTATGCCTCTCATAATCTTATAAACCTCCGCTAAATCTCCCCTCAGCCTCCGGCGCTTCAGAGGAAACGACTCGTTATTCCAGCCTCTCGTCATCACACATGTCCTCTAAAGCAGGCAGCGTTCCGACAAAGCTCTTCTGCATCCTCTCCAAAGCCTCAGTGACCTTCCAATGGTGGACGATCAGAACTGTGCGCAAATATCCAGTTCTGGCCTGACGAGTGTTTTCATAAATTTCAAGATAATGTCTTGTCTTTGAAATTCGTGCTACGACTTAGTAAAGCAAACATTCCAAAAACTTTTCAGTCACCTTGTCGACCTGCGTGGCCACTTTCAAGAAGCTATGAACTTGGATCCCAAGATCGCTGTGCTCAGCTACACGGTTCAGGAACTTGCCCTATCAGTGTACTGTTTCCTTGCATTTACTTGACACCAGAGTGCTCTATCTCAGATTTATCTGGGTTAATTTCCATCTCTCCTGTCGCTTTTAATATCTGCAACTCATCTGTGCCAAGCTATATTCTTTGTCAGTCCTCTACACTGAGCACAGCTCAATCGACCGTGGTATCGCCGGAAAACGCATCTAGACTTTTGTCCAGGTCATTTATATTCATCACAAGCCGCAGGCATCCAGCACAGATCACTACCGAGCATCACTAATTACAGATATCTGTCTGGGATGAGTCCCTTCAGTCAACTCACTCTGTATTCTATGAGCGAATATGGTCCGTATCCAAACAGCCAATTCGCCGCGGATCCACTGCCTCTTAAACATTTCTGGATCAGTATACCTTGAGGGAGTTTGTCAAACGCCTGACTGAAATCATGAGGGCAGCATCCACTGCCCTACCACCATTAATCCCTTCCGTCACAGTTTTTTTTTTAAATTCTCATTCAAATTGTAAGACAAGATTCGTCTCGAGCAAAGCCATGCTAGCTCTGCCAAATCTGCCTTGGTTTCCAAATTCTCCTGCATCCTGTACATACGAATTTTTACCTCCCATTTCCATAGAACTGAAATGAGTCTCACTGGTCCATAGTTTCCGGGACGTTCGCCGTTTCCCTTTTTATAATCGGATAAAACTGGCCAGTCCTACGGGAACTCGCCTGTGACTGGAGGGGACATGATGGAACCGAACAAAGCCGCAGTAATATTCCATCTTGCCTCTGTCAATAACCGTGGGATAACTTCCATCAGGTTCCGTGGACCTAGCTCACATTTTGGGGGACCAGCCCCTCCGCCTCCTTGATTTCAAAACGTTTTAGCGTATTTATACACTAAATATTGATCTCCTAGTCGCCCACATCCGTTTCCTTGGAAAGTACTGAATCAAAGTACTCAGTTAGTGCTTCCCGTCCCCCCGCCACCCACCTCGCATTCTGCGCATCCAAGGATATGTTCTTTCTTTATCGGTGTATGGTCTCACCCTCTCTTCCTCTTGATTTAGGTATGAAATGCCTTGTGATTCACATTATTAATGACTGCCAATGACTTTTCATTGACCCTCCCGGGTTTCCTTCAGATGGGCCTCCAGCGAAACGTCCGCTGTTCCATACATGCCCGTTATTTCCTTGAGTAAATTTATCAAATCGCCTGGCATCTTATCTTTTCATCCCTGTCTTTCCTTCCAACAGGGACCTCCCTTCCCTTTGCCGAGTGAAACTGACCTCATTGAAACCTATCCAATGGGCAAAGGCCTTGATAGTGTGGATGTGGCAAGATTGTTTCCTATGGTGCCAGAACCAAGACCAGAAAGCACAGCCTCGGATTACAGGGGACGTCCATTTTAAAACGGAGATGAGGAGAGACTTCTTCAACCGACAGCTGATGATTTTGTGTAATTCTTTGCCACAGGCAGCTGTCGAGGCAATTTTGTGTATTCAAGGCAGACGTTGATAGGTTCCTGACGAGTCAGGGCTCGAAGAGATACGTGGACAAACCAGGACCTGAGAGATCAGTGGAAAGTTGAAACGGTCATGATGAAATGGTGGAGCAGACTCGATGTCGAAAGTGCCGAATTCTGCTCCGATATCGTGTGATCTTATAATTAGACGCATGGATGAACAGTGAGCAGAGGAAGCTGAGACGAAACAGCAGAATTAGACCATGCGCCTCCATCGCGCCTGCTACGATATTCCATCAAGGCTATTTTCAATTCTATCCTTCTGCCTTCTCAAATTCCGTCTGATACTCCGCATTAAAAATATCCAACGACGTGGCTTCTACAGCCGTCAGGGACATTCAATTCATTTGATTAGCCACTTGCTAGCTGTTCAGATTCTACCGAATCGATGTTCTAAATGGATCTTTCTGTTCTGAGGTTAAGCCCTCAGTTCCTAGAACCCTCCACATCCACTCTACCTTGGCCCTCTTAACATTCAATAGATTTCAAAACGATTCCTCACTCCAAGCTTCGCTCATTCGTCTGATACACATCATCTCATGTTCTTTGTCTTAAGTATTTTTTTGTCCATCAACCTATCTCCCATTCTATCCTTCCATTCATTCCTTATTCATTAACTTATTTATGTGCTGTTTGCTCAGTTTGGCATCTATTGCACATTGGTTATTTGCATAGTCTCAGATTTGGCATGGCACTTCAATGTTTCAGTTGCATTTCTCTGTTGTACTCCGGATGCCAGCAAGAAAAGCAACCTCAAGGTAGTATTTGGTGACATAACGTAGTTTGATAATAAATTTAATCTGTCTTTGGCGTGACCACATGACCATTGACCCGATTGATAGACAGCTGGAGATTTTGTAATTTTCCGTCGACCCTGTTGATAGGGTCGGCATTGCTGTAACACGGGGAAAGAACGCAGTACACAGGGAAGATCACGTGCTCGAAGGAAACCTTGGCCGTGTGTTCTATCGTGAGAGGAATACTCTGTGGTCGGCGCCAAGGAACTAGAGCTTTGGAGGTTGTGCTCGTCAATCGTCCCGCCGGTAAGTATTTTGCAGAAGGGTTTCAGTAAGTTCTAAAGGTAAAGGAGACAGGCAGAGTGGTTATCCCTGGAATAAATGACAAAGGGAAACGTAAAACACTGTGAAAAAAGGACATGCGAATAAAATATTCCGGTACTCCATACAACCATTAGAGATAGGACCAGAAATAGGCCCTTGGGCTATCGAGTCTTCCAGAACATTCTATAACGTCTGATCCCAGATCTCACTGAACCACATAGATCTATCTTCACGCCATATCATTTGACGCCCTGATCGATCAGGATGCGATCGATTTCCACCTCGAATATTTGCAAGGGCGTAGACCTCACAGAAGTCTGTTCTGAAAGGTCGCGCCTCATTGGTGAGGTTGTGTCCTCCATTGATGGACACCTGCAACAGAGGAAACATTCTCTCCGCATCGACCCTATCGAGTCCTTTCAAAATTCTGTTGGTATCAATGTGAGTCTCCCCCATTCCTTGAAAATCCAGCGAGTACAAGCCCAAAGCTGCCAACCGCTCCCTGTATATTAACCCCTTCATTCTCAGAATCATCATCGTCAACCCCCTCTGGACTCTTTTCAATGGCAACAAATCCTTTCTGAAATATGAGGCACAAAACTGTTGGCAGTATTCTCAAATGCGGTCCGATCAGCGTCTTATAAATCGCCTGCGTTATCCCCTTGTTTTTACTTTCTATTCTCTTGAAATCAATGCCAACATTGCAGTTGCCTTCTTTACAACAGATGTAACTTGTAAATTAACCATCTGGGAATCTTGCACGAGGACACCTGTGTCCTTCTGCACCTCTGATGTTTGAACCATCTGTCCATTTAGATAGTTGCCTGCCATATTGTTCCTTTTACCAATATGCATTAGCATTCGTTTTACTACACTCTATTTCACACTTTACTTTTCCCCCATCCTTCCAATTTGTCTAAGTCATGGTGCAATCTCATTGCTTCTTCAGCTCTGCCTACCCCTCCCACCTATATTCATTAATTCTGTCAAAACTCTGGCTCTAAGTTCACCCATGGCATGTGGATATCTTACAATATAGATCTCAGTAAAAGCATGCGTTTCTTTTTTTCTGAGGATGAAGCGAGACAAGGCAATGTTCGAGAAGCTAAATGTTTCGAAGCATTTAGATACAGACAGGAAAAATTAAGTGATGTTTAATGTTTAGTCATCCTATATCGAGCCAGACAAGCGGTGGTTATTAAACAAAGCACGAATGTTGAAACAAGGGATATTGAGAAGGTATATGAGGCGCAAATGTGGAGCGAGGAGAAAGCCGGACATTTTCAGGAAGAAAGCAGGGTATCCGGAGGCGAGAAGTTCAGAAAATCCTTGATGATTATTTTACATCGGCGTTGAAAACGGAAACAGATACACTGTAGGACAAAATCCTGAGGAGAAAGATATTATTGCAGAGTACGATGATATTGTGACAAAGGAGTTGAAGCATTTTAGTGAACCCAACTCTGTATTGGGTCAGTATCTCTTTGTGCCATATTCTGGCTTTTTTTCTGCACCATCTAAGCGTCTCCACTGAACCTCCTGTCGGCTCCTCCAACTGCTCAATCCCTTGTAACTCCTCTCTCCCCTCCATTCTGAGCCACCGCGTTGGACTCAGTGCCGGAGATCAGGCCGCTGCAACACTCCCACGGTCGTTAGTCAAGCCACCAATATCCAGGTCGATACACCTGTTATTAATGGGAACGACCACAGATTGTTCTGCACTGGCTATTTATACCTCTTCCCTCTCCTGTCGTTCACTCAGATACCCCCACCAGCAACTGAGCATTTACACCTAATTGTCCTGAAAAAAGCCGAATGCCACTGACCTTCAGCTCCAGATTAAGACATAAAAAGGATGATCTTGTTGGACGGTTACAGATTGTCAGATTGTGGGGTGTGCTGGCTATTGCTGAATCGTGGCTGAAAGTTGGTCGCATTTCCTAACTGAGTGTCCAAGGCTACACGTTGTATCGGAGGTATAGGAAGGTTTGCAGAGTGGGTAGCGTGGCTCTGCAGGTAAAGAATGGCATCAGCTCACTAGAAAGGTGTGACATAGGATTGTGAGGTGTGGAATCATTGTGGGTTGTGTTACGTAACTGACAGTTTAAAATGACCCTCATGTGAAGTACGTACAGGCCTCCCGACAATAGCTGGAATACAGACCACAGATTTCAACGGTAAAAAAAAAATGTGAGCCTGAAGTGCAATGTTATGAAAGCCATCGAATTTTTCTACATGCACCTCGATTGATTTGGCATGTTTTTGTAGTTTGTCCTTAAGCGGACTTCTGGACCAGCCGTTATGCACTGGGTGCAATGAAATGAAACGGAAGTGATTAGGGAGCTTAAGGTAGACGTTTCACTAGGAAGCAGTGGTCACAATATAATTGAGTTCAATTTGAAATAGGTTAGTAAAAATTGAAGTCTGACCCAGCAGTATTTCAGCTGCGTAAAGAGAAATACAATGGTATGAGAAAGATCTTGCCCAGATAAAAGCTGAAGGGGACGCTGTCAGGATTGACTGCAGGGCAGAAATGCGCTGAGTTTCTGGTAAAACAGAGGAACGCGCAGAATGCATTCATTCTAAAAACAAAGAAATACTCAAATGTCAAATTTGCACAATCGTGGTAAACGTAAAAGCAAATGAAAGTGCACATAACAAAGCAAAAACTAGTGGGGGGGGGGATATTCAGAAACTTTTAAAAACCGACAGAACGACTAACAGAATCATGAGAAGAGAAAAGATGAAATATGAATGCAAGCTAGTGAGGAATGTCAAGGTAGGTAGTTAAATCGTTTTCAGTACAGAAACAAAATATCAAAGAGAAGTGTGAGTGGATGTAGGACCGCTAGACAACGAGAAATAATAACGGGGGACAAGTAGATGGGTAGCCATGTAATTTGTTGCAATCTTACTCTTGCATTGATAGTAGGTTGTTGTGTCTTTTGTGTTTCTCAGCAGTTTGTAAAACCTCATGTCCGGACATAGCCAGGCAAGCTTATTTCTCATTTGCTCGAAGCTTTCAGACTATCCCGTTGGAGTTTAATATTGTGGCATTCCAGATATATCCATACATATTACTGCGTACGATCTTTTCTGAATGGACCCCAATGATCAGTGGTGCTCCGCAGGAATCGCAGTTGGGACCGTTTCTTATCGTGTTGTGCGTCAAAAATTCGGGTGAACGGTTTGTTTGCTTTGAGGGAGGGATTAGGGATCATGTGAAAGTAGGTAGAACAGCAGGTAGAGTTGAGGATGCACGGTGTTTGCAGAAGGAAGATGACAGACTGGAGAATAAGAAAATAACCGGCAGAAGGAATGTAATGTCGGGAAGTGCCTTGTTTCACATGTTGGCAGAGGGAATAAAGGCGTGGATTATTTCGAAAATGGGAAGAACAAGCGAATTGAAAAACCAGAGTTGCAGAGCCACAGGAGAATCCGCAGACTGAGTCAGTGGTGAGGGAGACAAATGCATGTTCCAGATCATTTTCAGTGGGCCTGCAGGCTCTCTGTATCGGTCGGGACTATTTTAAACATGGGGAGAACATTGAAACAAGCAGAGGTGCAGAGCCTTTTGGGAAGATTCCCTACAGGAAGATTTGCAGAAAGTTGAAGAAGCCAAATGCAATGTTAGTGTAAAACTCGGCTCGATCAACTCACATTCATCTGTGAGAAACTGCCGTAGCCCCTGCCAAACTGTATACTAACGTTTGCGTAGATGCCGTGTAATTCACCCCGGTACAAGTCCAAAACGTATCAAATCAGACAGTACACAATATGCGATTAGTTTCCACTTTATAACTCGTATTTGGTGTTGTCGTTAGTAGAAACAAATAAAGCAAAGGTCCCACTTAATAAATTTTTCAGTTCTGTGCACAAAGTAATTCGTTGGAGCTGACGCCTCCCTCGTTCGTCCATAAACGGCCTCCGAATATCTGACAAATTCCCAACCGTCGAATCACTGTATACGCCGTCCTGGGACCACCGAACGCTCCCGCACTCGTCCTTCCTCTGAACACGCTTCGCCGAAAAGACGCGAAAACTCTCTCGGTTTTCCACCTTACAAGATAGCATAACAAGTCCCCCATTGGTTAGTTCCCCGTTATCTGCAGTTATAACCCAAATGTCTCAGGGAGAGAGAACCATTACCTCATCAGATAACCATTTCATTATAATACTGCAGAAAAACCGTTTTATTAGCCTTAACAGTTAACATTGTTGGTAATATCACTGCGGACCCCGCATTAGCATCCATTTCCAGACGACTGGGATATAAAAGCAACTCTTCAGCAACCTATTGATCTGTATATTCTCCCTAGTTGTGGCCTCACAAGCCCATAGCTCGGGCAGCAAATCCTGCAGGTCCTGCCCTTTAACTTCGCTCTGAATTCCCGGAACTGGCAGTGCAGTACTTCGTCACTCATCGTACCCATGTCACTGGTAACTCAATAGACCACGATTTCTAGCTGTTCACACACCCAGTTAAGAATGCTGAGGCGATCCGAGATATCCCTGACGTTGTCGCCGACAGAACCACTTGTCCGCATCACTAACGAATATCCTATCAGCACAGCGTGAATTTCACCCTGCCGCATCCCACACACACAGATACCGCTCAACGTCCACTTCCCTTCTGAGTCACAGAGGCACTCTAAGTGCCTGAGACCAGACCGCTATGGCCGAACGCTGTTCCGTGATTCTCCCGCCCCCCGAAACTCCGCGACGGTACTAAAATGTTGACGGAGATGGCCACATTGGATCTCTGCCCTTGTCCGTTCACCTGTTTCTCCTTCCAGACTGTCACACACTCTCCTGTGCCCTGAGACCTGGGTGTAGCTGCATCTCTATATGTCTTGTCCAGCATTACTTCACCCTCCCCAATTATCTGGAGCTCGTCGTAGTTGCAACTTCACGCAGATTGTCAGAAGCTGCAACTGAAAGCAGGTCTCACAGCTGTCGTCGTCAGGGTTACTGGAGTTCTCTATTCCTTCCCGGATCCCGTAAGAGGAGCATTCAATTATCCTGCTTGGCATCTCTGTTATCCTAAAAGTACATTTCTTTTCTTCGCCTACTTTGGCTGAAGCCTCACTGAGCTGACGCCTTGGCGAGCAGAAGCCTGAAAATCACCTGCTTGACGGTCCATTCAGACGACGGCTACTGCAGTTCACCCTGCCTTCCTCTGGCAGATCAACGAAAAAAACGCCACCTGTTCGCAGATCAAAGCTGTTTTTCGCTGTAAGGACCCGCTCTAGGCTTTTATACACGTGCTGATAGAAGTCCTCTCCTCCCAAATCACCCGAACTCCCGAGAGGCCGCTGGTCAAAACTCTTTTTTTTTCTAAAAATCATTATTTTGGAATGATCTAACTCGATATTATTTTCTATCTACCTATGCAACGATACTTTTTAAGAACTACCTATGCAATCATCATCTTAATCTGTTTATATCATGGGTGTCAAACTCATTTTAGGTCACGGGCCGGATTGAGCAAAATGCAGCTTCATGCGGGCCGGATCAGTCGGACGCGTGCGAACGCAGCTTACGTTGCTTCCGTTTTTTCAGCCTGCTCGCATGTGTCTCAGTCTCTGCTATAACTACAATGTGTTTCACTTTACAAATTCCGTTTCTTATGAAGAAGACTGCCGAGCAAGTCTGCGGAATAAACACTAAAAACCCTGAAAACCTGGTACCTGAATAAAATCAGCATTAGCCATATCATACGCCATAGGCGCTTCGATTTCTGGGGCCAGCTTTAATAGTAATTAGATATTATCTCGCGGGCCAAAGATAATTCCATCGCGGGCCGGATTTGGCCCGCGGGCCTTGAGTTTGACATATATGGTTTATATCATCATTATTGTTTGTTTTATTATTTTTTTATATTTCCTGTGTGTACCTTCCTTTCCAGACTGGTTGTATATCAGTGTCTGGCGGTATGACAATAAGCTTTTCAATCTTGTGTCCATTTATAGACATGCCATGCATCTGTGGACAGCTGAATGCTGGGATTATTAGATACACTTCCAATCTCCTTTTGTGTCGCTTCTCTGACGGACTGTCCTTCCGTAGAGCTTAATTATGGCAGTGTCCGTGGGGATTCCCAACGTGACCACGGAGGTGTGGCTACTGGCTACCAGTTGTATTAATATGTCTCTCTCACAACGACAGTAAAAATGAGAGCCGCCAGTCTGCGCTATCAGAGACCAGCGGCTGCAGACAGAGAGAAGACAGAGGCTGGATCGGGAACAGGAATCTGGACTATCCCAGCAATGGATTATAATCTGCGAAATGCATCGCGCAATTCCACAGGAATTGCGAAGAATCTTTTCTGGGCGTATCAATATCTTGTTGAATATTCCGAATGGCTAACGTTGGACCCTCGAATCACCATGGCTCTTGTGACATTCCAAGTGGTTTACTACCCTGTACTCGCCATTGTAGCTCTTCCTGGTAAGTGTCACGTCTCTTCCTCATGATAACGTCGAAAAGTGTAAATCATCTTCTCTTTCATCCCTGTCTTCGAATGACTCGCTCATTGCAAGGCAGGACTTTCCAACCTGTATTCCTTCAGCAAGCATCAGCTGAGGGTATTTGATAACGTACCACATGCACGGCTTGATGTGAAAGTAAGGAGGCATTAGATCCAAGGAGATACTGTTTTGTGGATCCAGAAATGGCTTGCCCACAGAAGGCACAGTGTTGTTGTAGACGGTCGTGTTCTGCATTGAGATGTTGCCTCAGGGATCTCTTCTGGCACCCCTACTAATCGTGATCTTTTTTTTAAATGACCTGGATGAAGATGGGTTAATAAATTTGCTGGTTATAGAAACGGTGGGGGTGTTGTGGATAGTGCTGTTAGAGGTAACAGCGGGATATTGACAGGGTGCAAAACTGCGCTAAGAAGTGGCAGATGGAGTTCAACACAGATAGGTTTCAGGTCGTTCATTGTGTAGATCAGATATTATGTCAGAACATAGTATTAACGGAATTAAACGCAAAAATAACAGCCTCCAACTTCTCACCAGTTAAAAAAAGACATGAGGTCACGTGCCATGATCTATCGCCGATACGAACTGTGCAGAGAAGACTAATAGCATGCAGAGGGTTATTAATATGTTCAGCGAATGTACCAGCGTCTGGCAGATGGGGTGCAAAGTTGGTAAATACGAGGTCGTACACTTTGGAAGGGAAAATGGAAGAACAGAGTATTATTTAAGTGGTAAACGATTGCAGTATGCTGCTGTGCGGAGGGACTCAGTAGCGTTTGTGCTTGAATCACAAAAGATTGGTTTGCAGGTGCAGCAGCCTATCAGGAAGACAAATGGGATGTTCGCCTTTGTTGCCAGAGGGATTGAATTTCAGAGCGGGGAGGTTATGCTGCAACTGCACAAGGTACTGGTGAGGCGGAATCCGGAGTACTGTGCAGTTCTGGTCTCCCGACTTGAGGATGGATACACTGTCTGTGTAAGCGGTTCACCAGCTGATTCCAGAGATGAGGTGGTTCGAAAATGAGGGGCAATTGAGTCGCCTGGGATCGTACTCGCTGGGACTCAGAAGGATGACAGGAAAGCATCTAGAAAGATATATAATTGGGAATGTATAGATTAGATAGTGGCAGGACAGTGGTTTCCACTGGCAGGTGAGACTAGAACTACGGGACATAGCCTGAGGTTTCTGAGGAGGAAAATGAGGACCGTGATGAGGAGGAAGTTCTTCTTTCTTGGGTGGTGAATCTGTGGAATTCTCTGCTCAAAGAACCAGTGGAGGCTACCACAATAATAAAAAAAAATATTTAAGACTGGCCGGCATAGTCTTTGCAGAGTAGAAAGGTAGGTAGGCGTATCCTGGAAAGTGCGGTCTCTGCAAAGGCGTCACCAGGTACCTGGTTGCCATGGTAGCAGCAGCTCAGCTTGTCGTTTTCTGCGATCTCATATTGAGCAAGATTCCGGTGACTAACATGATACAGGGGCATTTATTCGGGTCAGGCCGCGTTTCTCTGTGTAATATCCACGCCGTCGTGTTCTACGCTGCCACGGACTGTTCTGTCTGGTTCACCGTCACTTTCACCTTTGATCGATTTGTCGCCATTTGTTTTAAGAAGCTGAAAGGAAAATACTGCACAGGCAGAGAGGGGGCTCTGCTTCTGGGGACAGTGACTCTGCTGAGCTGCGTAAAGAACATCTTCTGGAACTTTTTGCTCGAAGGGTCATATTCGATGTCAAACTTGACCGTGCTCATTGTGCCTTCTTTTCGTTTTTCGAAATCTTACGAGGCAGCATTTCTACTGATTCATTTCCTCCTCACACCAATATTTCCCTTTGTCCTGATTCTCCTGCTCAACAGTTTAACCATCAGACACGTCTGGTGGCCAGCCGAGCCCAGAGGAGACACCGTGGTTCTCACGTTGGCGAGAAAGCCGCCGACCCAGAGATGAATAACCGCAAGCAATCCTTTCTGTTACTGCTGTGGGCTCTTCCCTGTAATGTCTACTTCAGTTCCAGCAAGTGGACACTGTTTGTGCGGCTACAAAGAGAGAGAGGGAGTTGTCCAACGCAGAGAGAGAGAGAGAGAGAGAGAGAGAGAGAGAGAGAGAGAGAGAGAGAGAGAGAGAGAGAGAGAGAGAGAGAGAGGAGAGAGAGAGAGAGAGAGAGAGAGAGAGAGAGAGGGGGGTGGAGAAACTGCTCGAAAGATTGATGTTATGGTTTCTATTCAAGTTGTTTACCTTTCCAGAAGGACACTTGCCTGCCTATAAAGCTCTTACAGAGAGAGGAAGGCGGAGCAGGTTTTGGACACTGGTCGAGCTGTGTTGTACCCAGAGGAAGGTGGCGTTTTTGGAGGATCGATTCTGGGAAATCGATCACTGGCTGTCGCAGTGTAAATAGGCGTGACCGGTGTGGAATTATCTGTGTGTCTTTTCTGAACCCCGTCACACCCCATTCCTTTTAACGATTGTTTTACGAAGGAAGAAAGTAGTTTATATGTATATATTACAGAGTTAGAAACAACACATAGGTAATCATCTGATAACAGAGTAAAATGTGTACAATTTCGAACTTATCATTCAGATAAACAATCAGCTATAGAGTTGTCTGTACCTTTAACACATCTTATATTTAGCTCATATTCTTGCAATATCAGACTCCAGTTCAATAACCTTTTGTTCTTATTTTTCATATTAGTCAGAAATACCAACGGATTATGAACTGTGTAAAGTACAAGTGGCTTCTGGGTGGGACACATATAGACTTCAAAATGTTGTAAAGCCAGAATAAGTGATAGTAACTCCTTTTCAAATGTGGAATCATTTTTCTGGTGTACAAGAAATTTCTTGCAGAAATAGGCCACTGGGTGTCAATGTCATCCACATCTTTTTGTAACAATACTGCCCCAGCAGACTTGTCACTGGCGTCTGAGGCTATAGAGAATGGTTTGGAAAAATCAGGTGCTTTGACCACGGGATGGTAGCGCAGTATAGTTTCTAATCGTTCAAACGCCTCCTGGCAAAGGTCAGTCCATACAAATTTCTCTCTCTTCGCCAGAAGTTTGGTTAGGGGGAGAGCGATATCTGCAAAGTTTCGCAAAAATTTCGTTAATACCCCACCATTCATAAAGAGCTTCTCAAAATTTTCTTGCCAGTCTGAACAGGAACCTCAGAAATAGCCTGTACCTGGGCTTGTACAGGAGCCAATTGCCCCTGACCTACCGCATACCGAAGATACGTGACAGTAGCGTGGCCGACTGTAAGATTGGCCTCGGGCAGCCGTTTGAACAATTTTTCCACAGCCACTATGTGCTCTTCCCACGTGTCACTCCAGACGATTTATTCATCGATATAAACCCCTGTTTTTTCGAAACCTCCGAATCGATCACCCTTTGAAATGTCCCTGGAGCATTTTCATTCCGAAAGGTAAAGCATTATATTCAGACCGCTGTGAAGGTGTGACAAACGCTGTTATTTCTCTAGCCCTTTCAGTCGAAGGAACACCCCAATATCCTTCCAGCAAGTCAATTTATTTTGAAGTACTTAGCCTTTCCCACTTTATCTATGCAATCATCTTCTCTCGGGATAGGATGAACATCTGTTTAGGTTACTGCATTGATTTTCCTGTGGTCGGTACAGAATCTCGTGCTACCGTCCGGTGTGGGAACAAGAACGCAAGGCCCCGCCCAGTCTGATGTAAATCGCCTAATGATGCCGGCTTTTAGCATGTATTCAGTCCCTTATTCCATCAACTTGCTTTTCTCTAAGTTCATACTGTAGGGATGTTGTTCAGTGGGCTGGGCTGAATTTACAATGACATCATGCACTGCAGTCGAGCACCATCTATGAGCATCTGGAAATATATCCTTATGCCTTTTAATTTATTCTGTCAATTGGGTTCTCTTTGCCGGCTCAAAGTGACAGACTTTATCAGTAAGGACGTTCAAAATAATGAAATTCTCCAGCCTGGTGGACACTATATTTTACTTATTAAATTGCTCTTGCCCTTCATTATCAGATTCCGCAACCTTATTTGATTTCTTGACAGTCCTGCGTGGTAATATCTCAGAGTCATAATACGGTTTTAACATATTTTTGTCCACTAATTGTGTTGCCTTTCGCCTATCAGGAGTTTTAATAACATAGTTCAAAGAGTCAATCTTCTTAATTATCTCGTAGGCTCCATGAAATTTCTCTTGGAAGGGGTTGGCCATCGGGGAAACAAAGCCAAAACTTTATCTCCAACTTCAAGCATTTGCTCCCAAGCACTCTAATCATACCAATGCCTCATTTTGACTTGGGAGTCTTGCAAATTCTTCTTTACAAGCTGACATACCCTATTAAGTCTCTCACGGAAATGCAAAACATAATCTAACAAACTGTCGGTTCAGACCACTGCTCTCTGTGCAAGGTCAAAGATCTCATTGGCCTATGGCCGAAAGCGAGCTCAGACGGGCTGAACCCCAGTGATTCCTGAATGGTATCCCTCACGGCAAAGACTAATAGGTGTATCCATTCATCCCAGTCTCTGCCATTCTCCTAACTGTAGGTTTTAGATCATGGCCTTTAAAGTACAATGAAATCGCTCAAAAGCACCTTGGGAATCCGGGTTGTAGGCAGACGATACAATTTGATAAATCCCCAGCTCAGAAACTATCCGCTGGAATGTCACTGAGGTGAAGTACCTTCCCTGACCCGATTGAATCTATTTAGGCAGACCTAGCAATGTGAAGAACTTGACGAGGGCCTTTACCACAGATTTTGCTTTGATGTTTCTAAGAGGCACAGCTTCAGGTAACATAGATGCAGCACCCATAACAGTTATCACATACTGTTAACCTGCTGCAGTCTTTGGTAACGGGCCCACACATTCCACTATGACCATATAACCATATAACAATTACAGCACGGAAACAGCCATCTCGGCCCTTATTGTCCGTGCCGAACGCTTACTCTCACCTAGTCCCATTGACCCGCACTCAGCACATAACCCTCCATTCCTTTCCTGTCCATATACCTATCCAATTTTACTTTAAATGACAATACCGAACCTGCCTGTACCACTTCTACTGGAAGCTCGTTCCACACAAGTTACTACTCTCTGAGTAAAGAAATTCCCCCTCGTGTTACCCTTAAAGTTTTGCCCCCTAAGTCTCAACTCGTCCTCTTTTGAATCTCCCCTACTCTCAGTGGAAGAAAAAGCCTATCCACGACAACTCTATCTATCCCGCTCATAATTTTAAATACCTCTATGAAGCCCCCCTCAAACTTCTACGCTCCAAAGAATAAAGACCTAACTTGTTCAACTTCCCATGTAACTTAGATGCTGAAACCCAAATAATATTCTAGAAAATATTCTCTGTACTCTCTCTATTTTGTTGACATCTTTCCTATAATTCGTGACCAGAACTGCACACAATACTCCAAATTCGGCCTTACCAATGCATTGTAGAATTTTAAAGTTACTTCCCAACTCCTATACTCAATGCACTGTTGTATAAAGGCCAACATACCAAAAGCTCTCTTCACCACCCTATCCACATGAGTTTCCACCTTCAGCGAACTATGCACCATTATTTCGAGATCATTCTGTTCTACTGCATTCTTCAATGCCCTACCATTTACCGTGTATCTCCTATTTGGATTATTCCTACCAAAGTGTAGCACCTCACACCTATCAACATTAAATTCAATCTGCCATCGTTCATGCCACTCATCTAACTGGCCTAAATCTCTCTCCAAGCTTTGTAAACATACTTCATTATCCACATCGCCACCCTGTTTAGTATCACCGGCATACTTATAATCCAATTTACCACCACATCATCCAGATCATTTATATATATGACAAACCAAATTGGACCCAGTACAGATCCCTGAGACACACCACGAGTAACCGGACCAAAATTGCACACAATACTCCAGGTGGGGTCCCACCAGGGCCCTGTACAGCTGCAGAATGACCTCTTTACTCCTATACTCAATTCCTCTGGTTATAAAAGCCAGCATGCCATTAGCTTTCTTCACTGCCTGCTGTACCTGCATGCTTGCTTTCATTGACTGATGTAGAAGAACACCTAGATCTCGTTGTTCTTCCCCTTTTCCTAACTTGACTCCATTTAGATTGTAATCTCCCTTCCTGTTCTTGCCACCAAAGTGGATAACTTCACATTTATCGACAGTAAACTGCATCTGCCATACATTTGTCCACTCTCCCAACCTGTCCAACTCACCCTGCATTCACATGACATCCTCTTGACATTTCACACTGCCACCCAGCTTTGTGTCATCAGTAAATTTGCTAATGTTACTGTTAATGCCTTCAGCTAAATCATTAATGTATATTGTAAACAGCTGCTGTCATAGCACTGAACCTTGCGGTATCCCACTGGTCATAACCTGCCATTCCGACAGGGAATCTTTAATCACTACTCTTTGTTTCCTGTCAGCCAGCCAATTTTCAATCCATGTCAGTACTCTGCCCCCAATACCATGTGTCCTAATTTTGCCCACTAATCTCCTATGTGGGACCTTATCAAAAGCTTTCTGGAAGTACAGCTACACTACATCCACTGGCTCTCACTTGTCCATGGTGTTGGGACAGGTGTAGCACTTACGCTTGCAGGGATATGTGCCAGATGGGAGATCTGTGGGGTGGGACGTGTGGACCAGGCAGTCACGAAAGGAACGATCCCTGCGAAAAGCAAAGAGGGAAAGAGAGGGAAAGATGTCCTTAGTGGTGGTGTCCTGTTGAAGGTGGCAAAAGTTGCGGAGGATAATATGCTGGATCCGGAGGCTGGTGGAGTGATAGGTGAGGACAAGGGGGGCACGGTCCCTGTTGTGGTGACGGGAGGATGGGGTGAGGGCTGAAGTGCGGGAAATGGAGGAGATGCGGGTGAGGGCATCTTTAATGACGCAAGAAGGGAAACCACGATTCTTAAAGAAAGAGGACATTTGGGATGTCCTGGAACGCAAATCTTCATCCATGGAGCAGATGCGGTGGAGACGGGGGGACTGAGAATAGGGAAAACAATTTTAACATTTGGTAGGGTGGAAAGAGGTATAATGAAGGTAGTTATGGGAGTTTTCTGGGCAATAGACCTCACCAGTTCCTCAGCCCTACCGTACTCCTCAGGTTGGCGGAACTGGTACTCACACTTAATAACTTCTCTTTCGGCTCTTCCCACTTTCTCCATATCAAGGGTATAGCTATGGGCAGTCGCATGGGCCCCAGCTATGCCAGCCTCTTCGTGGGTTATAGACAATAGATAATAGACAATAGACAATAGGTGCAGAAGTAGACCATTCGGCCCTTCGAGCCTGCACCGCCATTTTGAGATCATGGCTGATCAATTCCTTATCAATACCCGGTTCCTGCCTTGTCCCCATATCCCTTGATTCCCCTATCCATAAGATACCTATCTAGCTCCTTCTTGAAAGCATCCAGAGAATTGGCCTCCACTACCTTCCGGGGCAGTGCATTCCAAACCCCCAAAACTCTCTGAGAGAAGAAGTTTTTCCTTAACTCTGTCCTAAATGGCCTACCCCTTATTCTCAACCATGCCCTCTGGTACTGGACTCTCCCAGCATCTGGAACATATTTCCTGCCTCTATCTTGTCCAATACCTTAATAATCTTATATGTTTCAGTCAGATCCCCTCTCAATCTCCTGAATTCCAGCGTGTACAAGCCCAGTCTCTGTAACCTCTCTGCGTAGGACAGTCCAGGCTTCCCAGGAATTAACCTCGTAAATCTACGCTGCACTTCCTCTTCAGCCAGGATGTCCTTCCTTAACCCTCGAGACCAAAACTGTACACAATACTCCAGGTGTGGTCTCACCAGGGCTCTGTACAAATGCAAGAGGATTTCCTTGCTCTTGTACTCAATTCCCTTTGCAATAAATGCCAACATTCCATTAGCCTTCTTCACTGCCTGCTGCACTTGCTCATTCACCTTCAGTGACTGATGAACAAGGGCTCCGAGATCTCTTTGTATTACTCCCTTACCCTACTCTATACCGTACAGATAATAATCTGCCTTCCTGTTCTTACTCCCAAAGTGGATAACATCAAACTTATTCACATTAAACGCCATCTACCAAGTATCTGCCCACTCACCCAACCTATCCAAGTCACCCTGAATTCTCCTAACATCCTCATCACATGTCACACTTCCACCCAGCTTAGTATCATCAGCAAATTTGCTGATGTTATTTTCTATGCCTTCATCCAAATCGATAACATAAATGGTAAACAGCTGTGGTCCCAATACCGAGCCCTGTGACACCCCACTAGTCACCACCTGCCATTCCAAGAAACACCCATTCACCGGTACCCTTTGCTTTCTATCTGCCAACCAGTTTTCTATCCATGTCAATGCCTTCCCCCCGATGCCCTGAGCTTTGATTTTACCCAGCAATCTTCTATGTGGGACATTTATGTGGAACAGTCTATGCTCCAAATGTATACTAGTACTGCTCCCCAAATTTCACCCAGCCCTCAAATTCACTTGGTCCATCTCGGACACTTCTCTCCCGTTTCTCGATCTCTCGGTCTCTACCTCTGGAGATAAACTGTCCACTGCCGTCTTCTATACACGGCCACTTCTCTAGGTGGTACATCTATATATTGCTGCAAAAAACTTTCCTGCACACTTTTTACAAACGCCAAACCATCCATCCGTTTTACAGTATGGGCTTCCCTGTCTATGTGTGCAAAATTAAAATAACCCACAATTACAGCCCTGTGCTTACTGCAAATATCTGCTATCTCCTTTCAAATTTGCTCCTCCAATACTCGCTGCTCATTAGGTGGTCTATAATACAGCCCGATTAGTGTTACTACACGTTTCCCATTTCTCAATTCCACCCAAATAGTCTCCCTAGAATGCCCTCTAATCTATCCCGCCAGCACCGCTGTAATATCTTCTCTGAACCGCAACGCAACACCTCCCTCTTCTGTCCATCCGATTCAATCACACCTGAAGCAACGAAATCCAGGAATATTTAGTTGTCATCACACCCATGCAAACCATGTTTCACTGATAGCTACAACATCATATTTCCAGGTATCAATCCATGCTCTAAGCTCATACACCTTTCTTAAAATGCTCCGAGCATTAAAATAAATGCATTTATGAAATTGTCCACGTCTTCCTCTCTGTTTATCTTTAACAGTACAAAGAATTGTACTGTCTTAATTTTCTTCCTTCTCCCATACATCTGTTCCTACACTCTGGTTCCCTCCCCACTCATATCTAGTTTAAATCCACTGGAGCCTCACTAGCAAACCTACCCGCAAGAATATCTGTCCCCCTCCAGTTCAAGTATAAACCATCCCGCCGGAACAGGTCCCACCTTTCCAGGAAAACTGCCCAATTATCTATAAATCTGAAGCCCTCCCTCCTGCACCATGTCTTCAGTCACGTGTTGATCTGCACTATCTTACTATTTCGAAACCCACCTGCACGGGGCACTGGTAGCAATCCTGAGATTGCTGTCCTGGAAGTCCTGTCTTTTAACTTGGCACCTAGCTCCCTAAGCTCAGTTTTGTGTCCATTCACAGAAACATCACGCATCCGTTGACAGCCGAATGGTGGGATACACTTCCAATCTGCTTTCGTGTCGCTTCTCTGACGGTGTTCAAATAAAGGGTTAATTGCACCTGAAATTCCGTAGAACCTAATTAAGGGTGTTTCCATGGGGATTGACGACGTCACCACGGAGGTGTGACTGCTGGTTGCCTGCACTATTAATATGTAAAGAATCCCTCACAACGACAGTTTCAGTGAGAGCCTCCAGTCTACGCTATCAGAGTACGGCGGCTGCAGACAGAGAGAAGACAGAGTCCGGATCCGGAACAGGAATCTGGACTATTCCCGCAATGGATCACAATTTTCAAAATACATCGCGCAATGCTACGGGAATTGCGACGAACATTTTCTGGCCGTATCAATTTCTTGTTGAAAATTATAAATGGATGACGTTGGACAATCGAATCGTTCATGCGCTTAAGATATTTGAACTCATTTACTACCCTGTACTCGCCATTGTAGCTCTTCCTGGTAAGTGCATCGTCTTTTCCTCATGATTACCTTGAAAAATTATAATTCAGCTTCTCTTTCATACTTGTTCTCTAACGACATGAGTATTGCAAGAGAAGTCTTTCTAACTGGTATCGCTGCAGAAAATAAAGTACACCATGCAGATCTTATTGTGAAAGTAAGGAGGCATGTGCTCCTAGGGGACATTGCTATGTGGATCCAGACACGTTTTGCCCACAGAAGGCAAAGTGTTGTTTTATACGGCCATATTCTACATTGAGGATGTTGACCAATGGTGTACCTCAGGGATCTGATCTGGCACCCCTACTCTCGTGATTTATACAAATGACCTGGGTGAGGAATTGGAGCGATGGGTTAGTAAATTTGCTGATTACATAAAGGTTGGGGGTTTTGTGGATACTCTGGAGGGCTGTCAAATGTTACAGCGGGTCATCGATAGGATGCAAAACTAAGGCAAGGCAGATGCATTTCAGCACAGATAAGTGTGATGTCGTTCATTTCGGTAAGTCAAATATGATGGCAGAATACAGTATTAACGGAGTTAAATAAATAAATATGTAGCTCGAACGTCTCATCGGTAAAAAAAATCATGAGGCCGCGTGCGCATCATCGCTGCCATTACACAAAGAGAGTATAATGATATTAATATGTTCAGCGAATGTAACAGCTTCTGGAAGACAGAGTGCAAAGCTGATAAATGCAAGGTTATCCACTTGGAAAGGGCAAAAGAAAGAACAGAATATTATTTAACGGTAATCGATTGCAGTTTGCTGCTGCACGGAGGGACTTTGGAGTGCTTGTGTTTGACACATAAAAGGTTGGTTTGCAGGTGCAGCAAATGGGATGTTCGCCTTTGTTGCCAGAGGGATTGAATTTCAGAGCGGGGAGGTCATGCTGCAACTGCACAAGGTACTGGTGAGGCGGCATCCGGAGTTATGTGCAGTTCTGGTCTCCCGACTTGAGGCTTGACAAACTGTCTGTGTAGGCGGTTCACCAGCTCATTCGAGAGATGAAGTGGTTCGACTATGAGCGGCAATTGAGTCGCCGGGGATTGTAGTCGCTGGAATTCAGAAGGATAAGAGGAAATCACGTAAGTAGGCGAAATCAGTGGTTGGTACGTTGATGGAGAAGATCCTGAGAGGCAATTTTTTTTTGAAAATTTAGAGAAGATTAATATGGTTCGATGTAGTCAGAATGGCTTTGTCAAGGGCAGGTCGTGCCTTACGAGCTTGATTGAATTTTTTGTGGATGTGACGAAACAAGAGCAGGAGATGTAGAGCGGATGGATTTCAGTAAGGCATTTGATAAGGCACCCCATTGAAGGCTTTCTGAGCAATTACGAAGGCATGTGATTCAAAGGGACATTGCTTTGCGGCTAGAGAACTGACCTCCCACTGAAGGCAAAGAGTGGTTGTAGACGGGTCATGTTCTGTATGGGGGTCGGTGACCAGTAGTGTGCCTCAGTGATCTGTTGTGGTAAACTGCTGGGGGTAGGTACAGATGAGATATCATGGGGATTTTTTTTTTATGCAGAGAGTTCTGAGTGTGTTGAATAGGCTGCCGGCAACGTTGGTGGAGGAGGACAAGAGAGGGTCTTCGACGAGACTTTTGGATAGGTACAGTGAGGTTAGAATAATAGAGGGCTGTGGGTAAGCCTCGTCATTCCTTAGGTAGGGACACGTTCGGCACGACTTTGTGGGCCGAAGGGCCAGTATTGTGCTGTAGGTTTTCACGTTTCTAAGTTTCTAGATCTTCCATGACCACTCTCATTGTCAGATCATGCCAGTCCGAACAGATGAAATATTCCTGCTACTATTGCTAATGTCCTTACGTTCTCATTTCCTCTCGTGATTACAGCTGAGCGGACTTGAAATTCTATCAATGTGATGGCGTATTAATCAGTTTATTATTCTCTTAACACTTTCCCGTCTAAACAGATTCTTCTGTAGCGAAATATCACTGTACATTCCAGCCATCCATTGATGTCCCTGATTAGCCCACAGGGCACGGCAACTGAATCCGGCCATTCCAGCACCGAGCCTTCTCCATCATAGCTGATTTATCATTCCTCTGAATCACATTCTGGCGCCAACTCCCCCTATCTATTGACAGCCCGACGAACCAAGAGCCTATCACTCTCCGCTGCAAAAGGTCCCAATGAACTGGCCCCCATAGCCGTCTGTGGCGAAAATTTCCACACATTCACCAGCCTTTATGTAAAGAAATTGCTCCTCATCTCTGCTGCAAAGGGATGTGACACCTCGGTTTCAGGTGCAGACTCCCCAACTACTGAAGCCATCTCCAGGTCCATGATATCTCGGCCTTTCAATATTCGATAGGTTTGAATGAGATTCCGCTCATTCTCCTGAACCTCAGTAGGTACATTATAAACACCACCGACTTAGTAACTGTTCCATATGATTTCCTTAGTAGATACATTGATTCCATATTCATCTCTGCTCTCGGAAGGGTTGTCGATTAAAATAATAGTTTACAGAGTATGTTTCCATCAAAATGTGTGTTAATAGTCTTTATTTCCCTCCACACAGTGAACGTGGTGACGATGGTCATCCTGTCGCGGGGAAAGTGCGGTCTCTCCAAAGGCGTCACAATGTACCTGGTTGCCATGGTAGCAGCGGATCAGCTCGTCGCTCTGTTCGATCTGGTATTGAGCAAGATTCCGATGACTTATATTACAGACGAGGTTCTCCTCTGGTCGGAACGTGTTTCTGTTTGTAATATCCACGCCGTCGTGTTCTACGCCGCCACGGACTGTTCTGTCTGGTTCACAGTCACTTTCACGTTTGATCGATTTGTCGTCATTTGTTTTCAGAAGCTGAAACGAAAATATTGCACCGGGAGAGCGGCGGCTCTGGTTCTGGGGACAGTGACTCTGCTGAGCTGTGTAAAGAACATTTTCTGGTATCTTTTGCTCGGTGGGTCATATTCCTTATTAATTACGTCGGTGATCTGTTTAGGCAGTTACCGTTTATTTTCCCCACGTCAGCTGGCAACATTTCTGGTGATTCATTCTGTCTTCACCCCAATATTACCCTTTATCCTGATTCTGCTGTTAAAAGGTTTAACCATCAGACACGTTTTAGTGGGCAGCCGAGCCCGGAGGAGACTCCGTGGTTCCCGCGGTGGCAACACGCCCGCCGACCCGGAGATGAAGAACCGCAGGCAATCCCTTCTGTTACTGCTGGTGATGTCCGGGAATTTCACCCTGCTGTGGGCTCTGCTGGCGGTGTATTCCGTATGGGAGAGTCTCAGTGATTTCTTTTTCGTGAATCCCCCAAAATCTCTGCGGGAGCTGGGCTACATGCTGCAACTGCTGAGCTGCTGCACCAATACGGTCCTTTACGCCGTGGTCCAGGCCAGGTTCAGGGTGCAGCTGAAGGAGACGGTGAAATCGCCCTACCGTCTAATGGCAAAGTTCACTCGGCATTGCCAAGAGGGCATTAATCCTCGGTAACGCTTCGCCCATACCGCTGCAAAATATCCGCTTTCGTCAGTGGCATGTGCAGTTCCATTGGGGCTGTGGACGGCCCCAAAATATCCCAGTTGGTCAGTGAAAGGGGCAGTTCCATAGGGGTTCTGGATGTCACTGAATATTTCCCGCCCTCCACCCCTCTCTGCACCGACAGGATCAGGGAGTGTCCCCAGTCTGCTTCCACTCTGCTCCTTCCAGTTTACTTTCTTCACGGGTTCCCTGTAATGTCTCCCTCAGTTCCACCAGTGGGTGACTCTACCCTTATTTGCATGCGAAGCTTTGTCATCACCATCGCAATACGACCGTTGTGCCCTGCCTGTATTCCTTGCGTTCCGAATCGCTGCCCGATGTAGCTCCGTTTCTTTCTTGTGGCGAGAGTTATTGACTCCAAGAGCCCCTGTCTTTGAGCCGTTCAGGCAAACTAGTTACCGTGAACAGACTGCAGGTTTCTGCTTGCATCTGAGTTCTTTGGTGATCTGTCCGCCACCTGGAGAATAATTTAGTAACTCGCACTCACAAAACGACCCATTCAATCGTCCGTCCCGAGCAGCAATCCCTATCGCAAAGCCTCTGGGAAATTAAAGAAATTATTGGGCATTTCATTAGTGGTTGTCCTACCTGTCGAATTAGATTGAATACATTCAGTATGTGGGGAAGGTGGTTGCTGAGGAAAAGGCACATGTTGTCTATTTATTTATTGATTCCTTCGTAGCTTGGCCTTTCTCATTCTCCGGTTGATTATCCGATGTTCTACTCATTTCTCGCCGCTGACTGTAAAGCGTGATTGCCTGGGTGTCCTCGGCGTACCCCTGATTGCTCCCACAGACCAAATAGGTTAATCAGTCATCGTAAATTATCCCATTAGTCGGGTCGCTCGGAACGTGAAGCTTTACGCCAGTCAAGATCAGAACGTTAGAATCAAAATGGAGGTAACACCTTTGAAAAGGGCCATTTCCGGTAGGCTGAGACATGGGACCGAGTTGCATTGGGTAGCATGGTTTCAAATAGAATGCAGAGGGCAGTGGTGGAGGGCAGCCATTCAGCCTGTGACAATTGTTGGAAATGTTCTGGAATTTTACTTGGATGAAAATGGGAGTGACTCATCAATACTCTTGCAGACGACACAAACGTGATGGAGTTGTCGATGTTGAGGGAGCCTAGTAAATGTCCAGTTGGAAATGCGACCGGAGGCATGTCAACTTTTTCATACTAATACGACAGTTCGGTCTCGAACAATAGAGAAATACGAGAATAGGAAATATTCTTAGGAATATGGAGAAACTGGAGAGAGCAAAAGATGGTTTATGCTGAGCTAATATAAGAATGCTCAGCTTGTTCGAAACACCTGTTCGTGGACAGGTAATTCATTAAATCTGCTCTTTGATTCACTCATGCGCAACAATAAAAATGCAGATTTGTATTCTGCCAGCAGGTGGAAGTTTGTGATGTAGAGACCTTTTTGTTGTGAACTAGGAGTCCCATTTTAATCACAATGCATAATATACAGTCCACAATTAATGTCCGACAGTGGTATGTGATATATATAACTGACTCAAATGTCTGTAAATAGGCTGTGTAATAATCTTGCGGATGACAGAGAGAAAAAAACATTTATTTACAACCATGCACAATGTGTCAGATAATGTTCATGCAGTAGTTTCAATGCACTCTAAAGGGCAACACTTTACACACAGAGTGGTGGGTACATGGGATGTACTTCCTGGTGTGGTGGTAATGCGCAAGGATAAGTGGCCTTTAAAAGAAGCCGAGACATACTTGTGTCTATGAGGAAAATGGTAGGATATGCTCATTTTTCAAGCAGAAATGATCAGTTAGCAATTATAGAAAATCTACAACACAATACAGGATCTTCGGACCACAATGATGTGCCGAACAAGTGGTTACATTATAAATTAGCTTGTGTTACGAATTGGCCTCTTCTTTTTCAGCTCCGTGTGCCTATCCAGGAGTCTCTTAAAAGACCCTATCGTATCCGCCCTCACCACTATCACGGTCAGCCCACTCCACGCACTCACCAATCTCTGAGTGGAAAACGTAACCTGACATCTCCTCTGTACCTCCTTCCAGCAGCTTAAAGCTGTGCCCTCACGTGATAGTCATTTCAAACCTGGGATAAAGCCTCTGGCTATCCAGCTGATCAATTCCTCTGATCATTTTATACGGCTTGTTACATACTTGTGGGTAGCATGTACTTGTCACGTGACAATGGTGTTGAACTGCTGGAGATGGAGCAATGTTCTAGTGATGGTGGAGTGACGTCATTTTCCCGCCAGTGAGAGGTCTTGTGATCGTTGTTTTTTTTCAACAGGGTATAAAAGGAGGACCCGTCCCTGTGCCGAGGGGCAGTCGGTGGTTGTCTTTACCAGTGACGCCATGGTGCTACGTATTCTGATATTATGACGCAGTTTCGTTTAAAAATGGATTTTTATTTTCTGCCTTAAGTTTTAAAAGGGTATTGCCGGCAGTTTCGCCATTAATACTGCCAGTTCAGCCGTGGAGAGTAAAATTCACCGACATTCGCAGTCACCGAAGAATCGGGGAAAGTCGATTTCGACGACTAAAGCAGGCTCGACCGTGTTTAATCTTCATTCGGAAGAAATTAATTTGCCCTGATGACTCCTGTTCTGCCAGAAGAATAAAGCTTCGCCAAGGAAAGGTCTGTGCCTTTAAGCCGTTTCATTGTTTGCTTCGTAAATTCTCCGGGAAAAAGGATTCTTTGACGGGAGTCAACATTAACGCCACAAAAGAGAACTTAAGTTATAAAGGAAAGACTCTTGTCAACAGACTTGGTAAAACATTGGACTTCTGCATTACTACTTCTAAGAACTCTTTTCACCTTATCGCGTTAAGAACTCTTTGAGCTGCCGCGGAGCAGCTGACTTCCAGTTGCATTAGTTTTTGTTTACTTTTGGGTTTTTCAGTGGTTAATAAATGTTTTATTCGTTGCAAAAGCCTTGCCACAATTATATATTTATGGTTGCCGAATCCGTAACAGGTTCTATAAGGTCACCTCTCATCCTCCGTCACTCCAAGGAGAAAAGGCATATTCACGTAAGGCACGCTCTCAAATCCAGGCAACATACTTGTAAATCTGCTCCACACCCTTTCTATGGTTTCCACATCCTTGCTGTCGTGGGGGGATCAGAACTGAGCACAACACTCCGAGTGCGGTCTGACCAGGGTCCTATATGGCTGCAACATTAACTCTCGGCTCTTAAACACAATCCCACAATTGATGAAGGCCAAAGCACCGTACACCTTCTTAAACACAGAGTCAATCTCCGTAGCATCATTGAGTGTCCTGTGGGCTCGGAACCCAACGTCCCTCTGAACCTCAACTCTGCCAAGAGTCTCCCTATTAATACTATTTTCTACATTAATATTTGATCTACCAAAATGAATGACTTCACATTTATCTGTATTGAACGCCATCTGCCACTCTTCTGCCCAGTTCTGCATTCTATAAATGTCCCACTGTAACCTCTGACAGCCCTCCATACTATCCACAACACAAATTTACTAATCCATCCCTCACCTTCCCCACCCAGGTCATTTCTAAACATCAGGAAGAGAAAGAGTACCAGAACAGATCACTGAGGCTCTCCACTGGTTAACGATCTCCATGCAGAATATCACCCGTCTACAACCATTCATTGTCTTCTGTGGGCAAGCCAGTTCCGGGTCCACAAAGCAATGTCCCCCTGGATCACATGCATCCTTACTTTCTCAATAAGCCTTCCATGGTGTACCTTATTAAGTGCCTTGGTGAAATCCATATACTCTACATCTACTGCACTTCCTTCAACTACATGTTTACTCACATTCTAAAAAAATGAATCAGGTTCCTTAGGCACGTCCTGCCCTTGACAACGCCAAGCTGACTATTCCTGATTATACCATGCTTCTGCAAATGTTCATGAATCATGCCTCTCAGGATTGACTACATCAACGTACCAACCACAGACAAAAAGCTCACTGGTCTATATTTTTCTGGGCTATCTCTACTCCCTTTCCTGAATTACATAACAACATCCGCAAACAGCCAATCCTCGGCAACCTCTCCGGTCTCAACTGTTGATGCAAAGATCATCGCAGAGGGTCAGCAATAGGTACCATTTTTTCACGTTTTATCTTCTTGTTCACATAATTGTAGAATGCCTTCAGTTTTTCCTGAATCTTACCTGCCAAGGTCTTCACATGACCCCTTTTGGCTCGCCTAATTAAGTTCCTTCCTGTCAGGTTTACAATCGTCTAGAACTCTAACATTACCGAGCTCTCTGAACTATTTTGTAAGGATTTGATTTCTTCTTGACTAGATTTATTACAGCCTTTGTACATCACAGTTCCTGTATTCTTGCATAACTTCCCTGTCTCATTGGAATATACCTATACAGAAATCCACAAGAATATACCTTGAACATTTTCCACATTTCTACCGTACTTTTCGCTGAGAACATCTGTTCCGAATTTCAGCTTCCAATTTCCTCCCTGATAGCCTCACATTTCCCCTTACTACAATTAAACGCGTTTCTAACTTTTCTGTTCTTGTCTCTCTCCAATGGTATTGTAAAGGAGATACAAACGTGTAGAATTATGATCACTATCTACAAAATGCTCTTCCACTGATAAATTTGACACCTGACCAGGTTCATTTCCCAATACCAAATCAAGTACAGTTTTCCCCTCTTGTAGGCTTATTTTCATATTTTGTCAAGAAATCTTCACAAGCTCTACCCCATCTAAAACCTTTCTCTAGGGAGATGCCAATCGATATTTGGGTAATTAAAATCTGCCATCACGACAACCCTGCAATGATTACACCTTTCCTGGATTCCCTTCCATATCTGCACCTCGATATCCCTGTTACTATTGGGAGGCTTATAAAAATACCCAACAGTTATTGACCCTTCCTGTTCCTAACCTCCACCCTCAGAGACTCCGTAGACAATACCAGCATGACGTCCACCTTCTTTGCAGTCGTGGCACTATCCCTATTCAACAGTGCCACGCCCCCTCCCTGTCTCTAAGCCATATAAGTCCCTGCAATGACCACAACATCATTGCTCCAGGAACTGATCCACGTTCTAAGCTCATCCGCTGTGCTCACAATACTCCTTGCGTTAACATTAACACATCTCAGACCGTCGGTCTGAGCGGGTCCCTTCTCTATCATCTCCTTATCCTCTCATTCGCACTGTCGACAGGCTTTCTCTAATTGTGAGGGAACATCCTCTCCTTCGGTGTGCTCAGTTCCGTTACCAGCATTCACACCCCCAAGAATTGTAGTTGATATTTTCCCCAGTAGTATTAGCAAACCGCATCACCGGGTTATTGCTCCCCCTGGGATTGAAGTGCAGTCCGTTATTTTTGTGCAGGTCTCACCTACCCCAAAAGAGGTCCTAATGATCCAAAAATGTGAATCCCTTGTCCGCTGCTCCAATCCGTCAGACACGTATTTATCCTCCACCTCATTTTAATTCTATTCTCACTGTCGCATACCACAGTCAGTAATCTGAGATTATACCTTTGCAGTCCTGGTTCTCAAATTCCTTCCTGATTTTTCGGGACCTTTTCCCTTTTCCTACCTATGCCATTGGTATCAATATGTCCCACGACCTCTGGATGCTCTCTCTCACAATGCAAGGTATCTTTCAAACGATCTGAAACAACCCGGACCCTGGCAACTGGGAGGCTAACTAGCATCTGAGTTTTTTTCCGGCGTCCACAGAATCGCTTGTCTGCCCCATAAATATAGAGCCCCCTATCACTACTGCCATCCTTATCTTTTCCCTAACCTTCTGAGACACAGGTCCGACCGGACTCTCTGCCAGAGGGGCGGCCAATGTTGCTTCTCCCAGGTAGGCTGTCCCCCAGCAATCAATCTTTCAGTGTTATAAAGGAGCTTACAGTCGGATGACCAAGGTGTTGGCCAAATAACAAATGAACGAGACGCTGTCAGGATTGTCTGCGGTGCAGAAATGCGGGGTGTATCTGGTGAGACAGAAAAACGTGCAGAATGCATTCTAAAAAACAGATAAATACTCAAATGACAAATTAGCACCATCATGGCAAAACGTAAAAGCAACAGGAAGGCATATAACAAAACAGAAACTCGTGGAAAATAGAGTATTGGGAAGTTTGCAAAAACCTACAGAGAACAACTAACAGACTAACATATTAGACGGGAAAGGATAAAATATGAAAGCAAGCTAGTGAAGAATTTCAAGGTGTGTGGTGAAAGAAAAATGAGAGTGGATATAGGACCACTAGAAACTGAGAAATAATAACGGGAGACAATTAGATGGCAGATGAAATAAATAACTATTTTGCATGAATCGTCACTGTTAAAGATACTAGCAGTCTGTCTGATGGTGTAGTATGTGAAGGAACGGAAATGGGGGCAGTTATTCCTACAAGAGAGAAACTGCTCAAAAAGCTGAAAGACCAAACGGTGCATGAATCATCCGGACCAGATGAATTCCAAATTAGGGTTCATAAAGAGTGCGTGGTAGAGATTGTGGAAGCATTACCAATGATCTTTCTAAAATCATTAGAATCTCGCATGGCGCCAGAGGACAGAAATATTGCTAAAGCCACTTCACTCCTTAGGGAAGGAGAGAAATAGCTGAAAGGGAGTTATACACCTGACAGCCTGACCTTAGTGGTTGGGAATGTTTTGAGAAGGGACAGACGGACAGACAGACAGACATACTTTATTGATCCCGAGGGAAATTGGCTTTCGTTGCAGTCGCACCAACCAATAATAGTGTAGAAATATAGCATTATAAAAAAACATAAATAATTGAATATTAATAAGTAAATTATGCTAAGTGGAAATAAGACCCTGGTATTTGTTCAGGGTGTCTGACACTCCGAGGCAGAAGTTGTAAAGTTTGATGGCCACAGGCAGGAATGACTTCCTATGACGCTCAGGGTTGCATCTCGGTGGAATGAGTCTTTGGCTGAACGTACTCCTGTGCCTAACCAGTACATTATGGAGCGGATGGGAGACATTGTCCAAGATGGTATGCAGCTTGGACAGCATCCTTGTTTTAGACACCACCGTCAGAGAGTCCAGTCCAATTCAGTTCTGCAGGACAAGGTTACAGAGGACAAGAAAGAACAATTCACCTCGTTCCTCTCTCAGTATTCAGCGCAGATATCATCAGACCGAAGAGACTTACATATCTCAGAAGTCTGTTAAAATCTTGCCTGACGAACTTGCTGAATCCCTGAGGAGGATATGTAGGATAGATATAGGGGGTGCAGTGGACTTTGTGCATTTGGATCTTCAAAAGACATTTGACAAGGTGCCACACATGAAACTGCTTTCCAAGTTAAGTGTCCATGGAATTACACGACATACCATGAGCATTGGTTGAACGGTAGGCGCAAGCGAGTGGGAATAAAAGGATCTGTTTCTGATTGGCTGCCCGAGACTAGTCGTCCGTGCAGGGACCACTTTATTATATTGCGTGCCAATGATATAGATGACGGAGTAGTTGGCTTTGTTGCCAAGTTTGCAAATGGTACAAATGTTGGTGTGAAGGCAGGAACTGTTGAGGAAACGGGCCGTTTGCAGAAGAACTTAGAAAGATAAGGAGAATGGGCAAGAAAGTGGCAAGTTAAATGCAATGTTGGAAATGCATGGCCATGCGCTTTGTTAAGTAGAATCCAATGTGCAGACTATTTACTAATCGTGGCGAAAATCCACCAAACTGAGGTGCAAATTATATTTGCGAGTCCTTGTGCAGAACACCTAGAGGGTTAAAATACTGGTAGAGTCGGAGATAAGGAAGAAGACTCTAATGTTAGCATTCATTTCAGGAGGTCCAGAATGCAGGACCAGTGATGCGGTGATGAGGCTTTACAAGGCAGTGCTGCAGCCTCAGCGTAATTATTGTAAATAGTTTTAGGATCGTCATCTTATAAAAAGATGTGCTGGCATTGGAAAGGGCCTAGGGGAGTTTCACAAGGATTATTTCAGGAATGAAAGGGCAATTATACGAGAAATCAGTCAGTGTCGTGGCTCTGTTGCTCGCAGGAATTCAGAAGATTGAGGTGGGATTTCATTTAAACCTTTCGAATGTTGAAAACCCTCGGTAGAGTGGATGTGGAAAGGACGTTTCTCAAGGTTGGGGTGTCTGAGACAAGACGGCGTAGTCTCAGATTAGAGAGTTTCAATTTCAAACAGAGATGCGGAGAACTTTCTTCCTCCGGAGTATGGTGAATTTGGGGATTTGTTACCACGTTCAGCTGTGGAGTCCAGGTCTTTCGGTGTATTTAAGACAGAGATTTATAGTTTGTTGGCTCCCATCGTTTCAGCGAGAAGGCTGGGAAATGGCGGTGAGGAAGGGAAACACAGGATCAGCCATGATTGAGTACATGCTCGGCCAAATGCTCCATTTCTGCTTCGATATATTATGGGCTTAAAATCGGTGAGAGTTACGAATAATTTTTTTATCCGTTTTTGCTTAGTCTCTGTACCACGGTGATTAGTTGCAAATGCCTTTAATGAGCTTGGAACTGATTGATACTATGTCGAGGGAAAACGTAGGACTGCTGCTAAGTCCTAATGAACGGTCTCGGCCCGAAACATCGAGCGTTTTCTCATTTCCAGAGATGCTGAGATAACCCCAGCATTTTGTTTGCGTTTCCGTTCTAAGTACAAAATTCAATGCACAATGGCTATCAAAATAGGACAATGTCCTGCTTTATATTTTTACTGATTTGCATTATCCATTTAATTCAGCAGTTCTGTAAGAGTTGGTTTGGAATCGACCTATCTCAATCTTTCTAGGCTTGGGGGAACCGGATGTAGGTAGCCGGGGAGTGCTTTCCCTGGACGGAGGCAGCCGAAGGAACCGAGAGGTGGGGTCAGTATACATACATTTCTATATACCACAGGAATCATTTCCTTGCTAGGATACTCAATAAATTCCTAATAGAATAATAATCATGTGGACAGAATCGATGAAAAACCGCACCCACTTTGACGCTCAACCGGTAAGAGTAGTAAGACCTCTCACCTCTGAGCACACTCGTTAGCAAGACGTTTTCGGGATTAAAATGTCGCTTACTGCAAGGATTTCTTTATATCATGACAGATTTATGCCGGGAAGTGCCTAGTCTCACACGTTGGCAGAGCGAATAAAGGCGTGGGTTATTTCGAAAATGGGAAGAACAACTGAATTGATTAAACAGAGTTGCAGAGCCACAGGAAGATCTGCAGATTGTGTCAGTGGTGAGGGAGCCAAATCCATGTTCCAATCCATTTTCAGAGGACTGGTGTATAAAAACAACTCCTTCGCCATGTAATAAACTGTACACGCTCTGTATAGACCTGGACTGTTTTAACAATGGAAAAAAAAGGAGAGGTGCAGAGTCTTTTCAAAAGATTCCGTAACAGGAACATTTGCAGAAAAGTGAGGAAGCCAAAAGCAATGTTGGCATCCTTTTCCAGACGACTAGGATATAAAAACATCTCTTTAGCTACCTACTATCTGTATAACCTTCCTAGTTCTGGCCTCACAAGCCCGCAGCACGGGCAGAAAATCCAGGAGGGTCCTACCTTTTAACTTCACTGTAACTCCCGGAACCTGGCAGTGCAATACGTCGTCACTCATAGTACCCATGTCGTTGGTAACTCAATGGACCACGATTTCTAGCTGCTCACACACTCAGTTAGGAATGATGAGGACATAAACCGAGACGTTATCGCCGACAGAGCTACCTATCCGCACTACTAAAGAATATCCTATCACCACATCGAGACATTCACGCCGCCGCCCCTCCACCCCCTACAAAACAGTCAAGGACACCTCTCAACGCCCACTTCTCTTCTGAGACACAGAGGCAATCATAGTGCTTGAGACCCGACCACTATAAATGAAAAATGTCAGGTCATTCCTCCGCACCCCACCCCCCAAAACTCCGCGACGGTATCCAAAACGTTGAGATAGATGGCCAGATGGTAACTCTGCAGTGCTCCTTTTAGCCGTTTCTCCTTCCAGAATCTCGCACAGTCTACTGTGCCCTGCGCCCTGGATTTAACTGCCTCTCTATATGTCCTGTCAGTGACCACCTCAGCCTCCCGAATGATCTGGAGCTCATCCAGTTCCAGCTCCACCTCCTTAACGCGGAATATCGGAAGCTGCAGCTGAACGCAGCTCTCGCAGCTGTCGTCGTCAGGGTTACTGGAGTTCTCTAGGCCAATCCAGATCCCGCAAGATGAACATTCAGCTATCCTGCCTGGCATCTATCTCATCCTATCTCATCAGGTATAAAGAAGGGAAGGAAAAAAAGTCATAGCCAAGTGATTATCTTTCCTTTGCCAACTTTGTCTGAAGCCTCCGTGAGCTGACGCCTCGGCAAGCAGAAACCTGAAGA
This sequence comes from Hemitrygon akajei, assembly GCF_048418815.1. Taxonomy (NCBI): domain Eukaryota; kingdom Metazoa; phylum Chordata; class Chondrichthyes; order Myliobatiformes; family Dasyatidae; genus Hemitrygon; species Hemitrygon akajei. Next base: position 6,091,556 of record NW_027331937.1, on the reverse strand, counting down.
TCACCTGCTTGACGGTCCATTCAGACGATCGTTACAGCATTTGCCCCTGCCTTCGTCTGCTTTTGGCTCTTCACGCTGTAGACATTTATACCCGTGTTGACTGAAGTCCTCTCCTCCCAAAACACCCGAACACCCGATTGGCCGCTGGTCAAATCTCTGCTTTTGAAAATCATTATTTTGGAATTATCTAACTCGATATAATTTTCGAATTACCTATGCAACTATATTATTAACAACTATCTATGCAATAATCATTTCTATCTGTTTAATTCAACATTATTGTTTATTTTTTTAAATTATTTGCTGCGTGTACCTATCTTTCCAGACCCCTTGTATATCCGTGTCTAGCTGCGTGTCAATAGGTTTCACAATGTTGTGTCCATTTACACACATGGCCCAATCCGTGGAAAGCCGACTGCTGGGACTATGAGATGCATTTCCAATCTGCCTTTGTATCGCTTCTCTGACGGTCTGGAAAAAAAAGCGTTAACAGCAATGTGATTGCGCAGAATCGAATTAAAGGTGTGTCCGTGGGGATTGTCGACGTCACCGCGGAGGTGTTGCTACTGGTTACCTGGTATATTAATATGTACGGTATCCCACACAACAACAGCTTCTGTGAGAGCCGCCAGTCTGCGCTATCAGAGACCAGCGGCTGCAGTGGGAACACGAATCTGAACTATCCCGGCATGGATCATAATCTTCGAAGTACATCGCACAATGCGACGGGAATGGCGAAGAACATTTTCAGAAGCATTCAATATCTTTTTGAAAATTACAAATGGCTGCCGTTGGACTCTCGAATCAGTGTTGTGCTTCTGATATTCAAACTGGTTTACTACCCTGTACTCGCCATTGTAGCTACTCCTGGTAAGTCTCTCGTCTCTTCCTCATAACTACGTTGAAAAAGATAAGTCAGCTTCTCTTTCATACCTGTCCTCTAACGACATGCTAACTGCAAGGCAGGTCTTTCCAATCGGTATCCCTTTAGGAAACATCTGCTGAGTGTTTTTGATAAGGTACCACGTGCAAGGCTTATTGTGAATGTCCGGAGGCATGTGATCCAAGGGAACGTTGCTATGTGAATCCAGAAATGTCTTCCCACAGAAGGCAAAGTGGTGTTTTAGACGGTCATGTTCTGCATTGAGTACGTTGACCAGTGGTGTGACTCAGGGATCTGTACTTTCACACCTATTCTTCGTGACTTTAATAAATGACCTGGATCAGGAAGTGGAGCGATGGGTTGGTAAATATGGTGATGGAAAAATAGATTTGAGGTGCTGTGGATAGCGCGGAGGGCTGTTAGAGGTTACAAAGGGACACTGATAGGATGCAAAGCTGCGCTATGAAGGGGCAGATGATTCTCAACACGGATGAGTGTGATGTCGTTCTTTCTCGGAGGTCGAATGTGATGGCAGAATAGAGTATCAACGGAATTAAATAAACAAATAATTAGCTCCAACGTCTACCCAGTTAGAAAGCATGAGGTCACGTGGGCATCATCACTGCCTTGATTTATCGCCGACACGAAGAGTGCTAAGGAAACTGACAGCATGCAGAGGGAGATTAATATGTTTAGCGAATGTACCAGCGTCTGTCAGATGGAATACGAAATTGCTAAATGTGAAGTAATCCACTTGGGAAGGGAAAAATAGAAGAACAGAATATTATTTAACTGATAAACGATTGCAGCATGCTGCTGTACGGAGGACTTTGGAGTGCTTATTCCTGAATCTCAAAAGATAGGTTTGCAGGCGCAGCAGCCTATCGAGAAAACAGAGGGATTGAATTTAAGAGCAGGGCGGTTATGCTGCAACTGCACAAGGTACTGGTGAGGCGGCATCCGGAGTACTGTGCAGTTCTGGTCACCCGACTTGATAAACTGTCTGTGTAGGCGGTTCACCAGCTGATTCCAGAGATGAGGCGGTTCGAATATGAGGGACAATTGAGTCGCCTGGGATCGTACTCATTGGAACTCAGAAGGATGACAGGAAACCTTCCAGAAACATATATAATCAGGGAATGTATAGATAAGATTGTGGCAGGACAGTAGTTTCCACTGGCAGGTGAGACTGGAACTACGGGACATGGCCTGAAGACTCTGGGGAGTAAATTGGGGACCGTGATGAGGAGGAACTTCTAATGTCATGGGTGGTCAATCTGTGGAATTCTCTGCTGAATGAAGCAGTGCAGGCTACCTCAATAAAAAAAATATTTAAAGCTGGCTGTCTTTGCATAGTAGAAGAATTAAGGGCTATGAGGAAATGGTGGGTATGCAGCGATTAGAATATGGTCAGTCGTACTTCAGTGGTTCATTAGTTCATGGAAAGTTCCTGTTAGGCCGAATTTATGAATACTCAGAAAGGTATAATATTGTTAGGACTAGTCAGCATGACTTTGGCAAGGGCAGTCCGTGCCTGATGAGCCAGATTGAATTTTTTGAGGAAATGACTAAACATATTCATAAAGGGAGAACAGTAGGTGTAGTGTATATGGATTTCGGCAAGGCATTTGCTAAGGTAATCCATCCAAGGCTCATTGAGAAAGTAATGTGGAATGAGAATTAAGCGGACATTGCTTTGCGGATCCAGAACTGGCTTGCCCGGATTAGGCAAAGACTGTTTGTAGACGGGTCATAATCTGTATGGATCTAGGTGACCAGTGGTGTGCCTCAGCGATCTGTTCTGGGACCATTACTCTTCCTGATTTAAAAAACATAATGACCTGGATGAGGAAGTGGAGAGATGGGTTAGTAAGTTTGCTAATGACACAAAGGTTGGAGTAGTTGTGGATAGTGTAGATGGTGTAATGAGTGTTTACAGCGGGGCATTGATAAGATGCAAAACTGGGCTGAGAAGTTCCAGATGGAGTTCAACCCAGATATGTGTGATGTGGCTTATTTTGGTAGTTCTAAAATGATAGTAGAATATAGTATTAATTGTAAGACTGTTGGCTGTGTTTGAAGATCAGAGGGATCTTGGGGTCCAAGTCCAAAGGACCTTCAAAACTGCTGCGCAGGCTGACTTTTTGGTTCAGAAGGCATATGGTGTATTGTCCGTCATTAATAGTAGAATTCAATTTAGGAGCCCAGAGGAAATGTTACATTTATATACGACCCTGTTCAGACCCCACTTGGAATACTCTGCTTAGTTCTGGTCGCCTCACTACAGGAAGGATTTGGAAATTGTAGAAAGGGTGCAGAGGAGATTTTCAAGGATGATGCCTTGAATAGAGAACATGCCTCATGAAAACAAGTTGAGTGAACTCGGCCCTCTGGCCATGGAGCGACGGAGGATGAGAGGTGACCTGATGAAGCTATATAAGTTCATGAGAGGAATTGATCATGTGGATAGTCAAAGGCTATTTCCAAGGGCTGAAATGGTTTCCAGAAGAGGACGCAGGTTTAGGGTGCTGGGGAGTAGGTACCACTGGAGAATTCAGGGGTCTTTTTTACGCAGAGAGTGTTGAGTACGTGGAATGGGCTGCCGGGAACGTTGGCGGAGGCGGGTACGATAGGATCTCTTAAGAGACTTTTGGAGCTTAGAAAAATAAAGGGCTATACGTATGACTAGTCATTTCTAAGACAACGACATATTCGGCATAATTTTGAGGGCGGACGGGCCTGTATTGTGCTGTAGGATTTCTATGTTTCTATGTTTCTAGATCAGCCATGATCATCTTCAGTGCCAGATCATGCCAGTCCGAACAGAAGGAGTATTTCTGCTTCGATTACTAATGTTCTTATATTCCCAATTCCTCTCGTGTTTACAGTTGAGGGGAGTTGAATTTCTGTCAAACTGATACGTGGTATATTAATCAGTTTATTATTCTGAACACTTGCCGGTCTCAACTCGTTCTTCTAACACCAAAGAACGGAACACATTCAAATCCATTGATATCCGTGCTTGGCACATAGCGTACGGCAGCTGAATTCAGCCATTTGAGGACCGAGCCTTCTCCGCCATTCAAACAGAGCTGATTTATTATCCCTCTCAATCACATTCTGGCGCCCTCTCCGCGTATCCACTGAAAAAGGTACCAATGAACTGCCCCCCTGAGCCGTCAGTGGCGATAAATTCTACACATTCACCAGCCTCTGTGTAAAGAAATTTCTCCCCGTCTCTATTCTCTGTTCTGAAGAGATGTCTTTCTATTGTGAAAACTCGTCTCCAGTTGCAGATTCCCCAACTACAGAACCTACTGCTCCACGTCGACGATATCTAGGAATTTCAATATTCGACAGGTTTCAATGAGATTCCCCTCATTCTCCTGAAATTCAGCAGGTAAATTATAAACAGTACCAACTTAGTAATGGCTCCCGATAATCTCCATAGTAGGTACATTAATTTGTTGTTCATCTCTATCTCAGAAGGGCTGTCGATTAAAATAATAGTTTTCAGAGAATGTTTCCGTCAAAATGTAAGTTAATGGTTTTTATTTCTCTCCGCACAGTTAACATGGTAACAATCGTCATCCTGTCGCGGGGAAAGTGCGGTCTCTCCCAAGGCGTCACAAGTTACCTGGTCGCCATGGTAGCAGCGGATCAGCTCGTGGTTCTCTTCGATCTGGTATTGAGCAAGATTCCGATGACTTACATTCCAGTAGAGGTCTTCATCTGGTCGCGTCGTGTCCCTGTTTGTAATATTCACGCCTTCGTGTTCTACACCGCCACGGACTGTTCTGTCTGGTTCACCGTCACTTTCACCTTTGATCGATTTGTAGCCATTTGTTTTCAGAAGCTGCAACGAAAATACTGCACTGGGAGAGCGGCGGCTCTGGTTCTGGGGACAGTGAATCTGTTGAGCTGCGTAAAGAACATTTTCTGGTACTTCTTTTTCAATGGGTCATATTCGATGACAATTTCGCCCGTGCTCTGTAGGCGTTCTTTTCGTTTTTCCCCATCTCAGGAGACAACATTTACACTGATTCATTTCCTTCTCACCCCAATATTCCCCTTCGTCCTGATTCTCCTGTTGAACAGTTTAACCATCAGGCACGTCTTAGTGGCCAGCCGAGCCCGGAGGAGATTCCGTGGTTCGCGCGATGGCGAGACGTCCGCCGATCCGGAGATGAAGAACCGCAGGCAATCGCATCTGTTACTGATGGTGATGTCAGGAAATTTCATCCTGCTGTGGGCATTGCTGACATTGCTTTCCGTATGGGATAACCTATTTTATTACATTAACGTGCTGAGCTCGAATTCTCTGCGGGAGCTGGGCAACATGCTGCAACTGCTGAGCTGCTGCACCAACACGGCCCTTTACGCCGTGGTCCAGGCCAGGTTCAGGGTGCAGCTGAAGGAGACGTTGAAATCGCCCTTATGTCTCTTGGCAATGTTCAGTCGGTGTTGTCAGGACCGCATTCATCCTCGGTGACGCTTCTCCCATACCGCCGCAAATATCCCATTTCATCAGTGACACGTGCAATTCCACTGGGGCTGTGAACGTCCCCGATTATCTCCCTCCCTACCCCACTCCATGCGCCAACAGGACGTGTTCCGAATCTGCCCCCACTCTGCTCCTTCCAGTTTACGTTCTTACGAGTTCCCTGTAATGTCTCCTTCCGTTCCACCAAGTGGGTGATTCTACCGTTATTTATATGCGAACCTTTGACATCACCATTGCAATACGACCCTTGTGCCCTGCGAGTATTCCGTGCGGCCCGAATGCCTTCTCAGATACGCCTGCTGTAGCTCGATGTCTTTCCTCTGGTGAGGGCTTTTGGTTCCAAGTTACCCCAGCTATTGAACGGTTCGGGAAGACTGGTTACCGTGGACAGACTGCAAATCTCCACTTGTCCGGAGTTCTTTGGATTCTGTCTGTCTCCTCGGGAATAATTCAGTAACTCGCACTTGTAAAACCACTCGTTCAATCGTCGTTCGTCATTCTGAAGCAGCAACTGCCATCACAATGCCTTCTGGGCAATAAAATAAATCCTTAAACACTTTGTGCAGTGAAGGCCTAGTCTGTCGAATTGTATTGAGTGCATTGGGTGTTTCGGGTAGATGGAGCTCGTCAGCCTGGGTAGGCAGTCCATCGAAGAGGGGGAATACTCTGAGGGAATGTGATTGCTGAGGTAAGGGCACCGGATGACTATTTATTTTCTGAGATTCGGGGCGAAATGTGAGATGCTACCAGAAGTATGGCTCTGGAATAAACACTTCCAATTGGTCTGGATACATCGGAGCTTTTTTCCTGCTGAACCTTCAGGAATAGCATCTGGCACTGTAATATTCCTCCTCAGATACTGCTTGATACGCAACCTCTCCGAAACGCCGACGCGCAACTTTACTGGGTCACTGGCATTTTTCTTTCTCCATTTGATTACCTGATTACGACTGTTCTCATTTCCTGCCACTGCCTGTACAGCGTGACTGCCAGTGTTTCCTCGGCATGCTGTTGTTTCCTCCCACAGCCCAAACACTGTATCTTAATTGGTTATTAGTTCGCTGCAAACTGAAGGGTCGCTGGGACCGTGAAGCATTGTGCCAGCCAAGACCCGGCGTTGGGAACTGACAGGAAGTAAGACTTTAGAGACGGGCCTGTTCCGGGTGACTGATCCATAAGACCGAGCTGCATTGGATAACATGAATTCAAATTTATCCTTCACATGGAGGACAGAGGGTCGTGGTGGAGGGCAGCCATTCTGCATGTGACAAGTGCCGGAGATGTTCTGGCGTTTAACTTGGATGAAAATGGGGATGACTCATAAATATGCTTGTAGGCGACACAAAACGTGATGGAGTTGTGGATGCTGAAGGAGGTTAGTCAAAGTGCAGATGGGTTGAAAATGTGGTCAGGGAGATCTTAACTTTGTCAAGGAAAAACGACCGTTCGGTCTCTGTTTCTGCCAAATGATAGAGATATACGGGAATATCTCGTCGACAGGTAAGTCTATGACTCTGATCGTTCGTACACTCCGTTTGATACGCTCTGCAAAAACAAAAATGTAAACATAGAAGCACAGAAAACATACAGCACAATACAGGCCCTTCGGCCCACATATCCCTACCTTAGAAAATACTGGGCTTTCCCACAACCCTTTATTTTTCAAAGCTCCATGTACCTATCCAAAGGCCTATTAAAATACCCTATCGAATCCGCCTCCAATACCCTTGCCGGCAGCGCATTTCATGCAGTCACCTACTCCCCAGCACCTGAAACCCTTGTCCTCTTGTGGCAACCATTTTAGCCTCGGGAAAAAGCCTCTGACTATTGCTATGAACCCCTAGGTTTCATATTTTCTGTGAACTATTACTTTAAAATGTCGAGAGAATGAGACTGGCTTTTCGACACTGGCTGAGCTGTTACAGAGAGAGAGAGAGAGAGAGAGAGAGAGAGAGAGAGAGAGAGAGAAAGACAAGATTTAACGTTATGGTTCCTAGGCTGATTGTTTACCTTTTCTCCAAGCACACTTTTGCCTGCTTGTTAAGATTCCTGCAGAGACAGCAGGGAGGAGCCAATTGATGGACAGCCGATAGAAAGCAGGTCTGTTGGGACACAGACAGACACACCACGGGACGCTGAATCAGCCTAATGCACACACGCGAAGGTGAGGTTTTTGGAGGGTGGATCCAGGGAAATCGATCAGTGGCTCACAGTGTGAAAAGTTGCAACCGGTGGGGAACTATTCGTGTGTCCTCCCTTGCCTGGGTGATAATTCCACCACTGAAGAACGGTCTCCTTTGTTTGCGGTCACATTCGGGGACTTTAAAGGAAGTGATGAGTGGTGAAGAAGGTTTGAAACAGAAGAAACCCATTGACAGAGAGGTCACTGTTAGGACTCTCTCCTCTGTCGCCCGGAAGGGTGAGTTTGAGTTCCATTCGAATACGAAAGTGTGACTGTCTCGTAGTTAATCCACAAGAGTGGTTTCTCTGGTGGGGGGCAAACCTTTGTGATTACTACTTGTGTGTTACCCTTGTTTCGGTGTGGTAGTTCACAGAAGAAAGTCACCCCTGTGACAAATCACTGTAGGAGTTATTTATTATGTCGTGGAACAGGATAAGTGGATATTACAGTTGTGTGTTTGAGGTAACCTTGTGTGGAGTCTACCCATGTGTGATAATCCTGGCCCCGGGCTGGTAGTTTTACCGCTTGAAGATAGATTCAAGTAGCTCAGTGACAAGCTACTTTAGGTGATCATCCACACGTGGATTCTGTTTGAGTATCCTATGGCCACCACTTTGAGATGACCCACAGATGCATTTGGGTGTGTTACCACGTGTGTTGAAAGGATATTCGTTGAAGATCACTGTCGGTGATACTTCGTATGTGGAGCGGAACAACTTCGGAGATAAAATCTACTGCTATTGTTATTTTGGAATATCGACATAATTGCCTTCTCACAACATATGCCTTTGGATTACAAATCTCTCTCACTCTTACCAACAACAGCAACCTGGTGCATTGAATTGACCTTTCTTACGTATCATCATAAGACTGGATTTATTTACCCCTAGACTTGAAGAAGCTTGGTATTCCTATTTCCATACTTATGTACAGATATATCATTGCTAACCTGTCTGTTATATTTGCCTTTATTGCACGGTATTGCGTAGTTTACTAATAAACACTATTAGTTTTAGTAATACCAGACGCCAAATAATTTTCCATTTCTGCTGGTTCTTTTACCCGGTCACGGGGTACGTGACACTATCCACACGATCAATGTCCCTCTTCATCTTATACACCTCTAACTGGTGACCTCTCCTCTTCCGTCGATCCAAGGAGAAAAGGCCGAGTTCACTCAACCAATTGTCATCAGTCATGCTCCTCAATCCAAGCAACAACCTTGTAAATCTCTTTCTGTATCTTCCACATCCTTCCTGTAGTGAGGTAACCAGAACTGAGGGCAGTTCTCCAAGTGAGGTCTGAAAGGGGTCCTTTATAGCTGCAACGTTACGTCTCGGCTCCTAAATTCAATTCCATGATTGATGAAGACCGTATGCCTTCTTAACCACGGAGTCAACCTGCCCAGTTCCATTGTGATTCCTATAGACTTGAACTCTAAGCTCCCTCATATCCGCCACACTGTCAAAAGTCTTACCATTAATACTGTATTCTGCCATCCTACACGACTTAACAAAATGAACCACTTCATGCATATCTGTGTTGAACTCCATCTGCCATTTCTCAGCCCAGTTTTGCTTACTGTCAATGTCCCGCAGTTACTTCCGACAGCCCTCCACACTATCCACAACACCTCCAACCTTTGTGCCATATGCAAAGTTACTAACCCATTCCTCCACTTCCTTATCCAGTTAATTTATAAAAATCACGAAGAGTAAGGGTTCCAGAACAGATCTCCGACGCACTCCACTGGTTACAGACCTCCATGCAGAAATGGACACGTCCGCATCCACACTTTGCCTTCTGTGGACAAGTCAGTTCTGGATCCACAAAGCACTGTAACCTTGGATCACATGCTTCCTTACTTTCTCAATAAGCCTTATCAAATGCCTTGTTGAAATCCATATGCACAACTGTTTTTCCTTCATCAATGTGTTTAGTCACTTCCTTAAAAAAAATCAGACTGGTGAGGCACGACATGCCCTTGACAATGTCATGCTGAGTATTCGTAATCATATTATACCTCTCTCAATGTTCATAAATCCTGCCTCTCAGAATCTTCTCCATCAACTTACCAACCACTGAGGGGAAACACACTGGTCTATAGATTCCTGGATTATCTCTACTCAATTTAATGAATAAAGGAACACATCCACAACTATCCCATTCTCCATAACCTCTCCCGTCCCCATTAATGATGCAAATATCATCACCAGGGGTTCAGCAATCGTCTCCCTTCCCTCCCACAGTAGCCTGGAGTACATTTCACCCTGTCCCGGAGACGTATCCAGCTTGATGCTTTCCAAAAGCTCCAGCACATCCTTAATATCTACATACTCAGTCCTTTCAGTCTGCTTCAAGTCAACACTGCTATCACCAAAATCCTTTTCCATAGTGTATATTGAAGCAAAGTATTCATTAATTAGGTCTGCTATTTCCTCCGGTTCCATACACACTTTCTCACCATCGCACTTCATAGGTCCTATTCTTTCACATTTTTCCTACTGCTTTGCACAGCCTTGTGGTTTTCCCTAATCCATCCCGGCATTGCCTTCTCCTGTCCCCTTCCGGTTCTCCTAATTGACCTCTTAAGCACCAATCCATCCTATCAGTCTTCTTATCTTCTAGATCTTCTCGATCTTTAACATTACCTAGCTCTCTAAACTTTTGTAAACTTTTATTTTCCTCTTGACTAGATTTATTACGGCCTTTGTACACCATGGTTCCCGTACCCTACAATAACTTTCCTGTCTCTTTGGAACGCACCAAAGCAGAACTCCAGACAAATATTCCCTGATCATTTCCCATATTGCTAAGGTAGTTTTCCCTGAGAACATCTGTTTCCAATTTAAGCTTCCATTTCCTGCCTGATAGCATAATAATTCGCCTTACTCCAATTAAACGCTTTATTAATGTATCTGTTCCTATCTCCCTGCAATGCTGTTGCAAAGGAGTTAGAATTACAATCACTGTCTCCAAAATGCTGTCTCACTGAGAGACCTGACACCTGACCAGGTTCATTTCCCAATACCAATCAAGTACAACCTCTGCTCTTGTAGGGTTATCTATATATCTTGTTGTTCTTACGCCTTGTGGATCAGCTATATTAGATTGGGTGGTATTAAATGAATCAGAAATTATTCGGGAGCTTAAGGCAAACGAACCTTTGGGAAGTAGTTATCAGAATATAGTTGAGTTTAATTTCAAATATAATGGGGAAATTAAAGTCATACGCAGCAGTGTTAGAGTGGAGTAAAATAAATTACAGTGGTATGAGCAAGGACTTGGCCAAATAAAGATTGATGGATCCGCTGTCAGGATCGCTGTCAGGATTGGCTGCAGGGCGGAAATGCGGTGAGTTTCTGGTAAAACCGGGGAACGTACAGAACACATGCATTCTACAAACAAATAAATACTCAAATGACAAATTAGCACAATCGTGGCAAAACGTAAAAGCGAAAGAGAAGGCATATAATAAACCAAAAACTACTGGGAAAACAGCGTATTGCGTAGCTTTTGAAAACCTACAGAGAGCACCTAACAGAATCCTTCGAAGGGAAGAGATGAAATATGAAAGCAAGCTAATGAAGAATATGAAGGTGAGTGGTGACATCGTTTTCAATATAGAAAAAATCAAAGAGAAATGAGAGTGGATGTAGGGCCGCTGGAAAATGAGGCAGGGGCAAAATATAACGGAGGAAAACGAGATGGCAGATGAAATAAATGAGTCTTTTGTTTCAATCTTACCTGTGGAAGATACTGTCACTATGTTTGATGTTGTAGTGTGTGAACGAACAGAAGTGGGTGCAGTTATTCTCATAAGAGAGAAGGTGCTCAGAAAGCTAAACGACCTAAGGATACATAAATCAGACGGACCATATGAACTCCCCTGAGTTTTTTTTTCCACTGAGGCTTGGTGAGAGAAAAAAGAGTACATGAGTAAAGGGTGAAAGGCGAAAAGTTTAAAGGGAGGGGGTTTCTTCTTCACACAGAGAGTGGTGGGAGTGTGTAATGATCTGCCAGATGAAGTGGTAAATGCGGGTTTACTTTTAACATTTAAGAAAAGCTTGGACAGGTACATGGATGGGAGGTGTATGGAAGGATATGGTTCAGTTGCAGATCAGTGGGACTAGGCAGCAAAATGGTTCGGCATAGCCAGGAACGGCCAAAACGCCTGTTTCTGTTCTGTAATGTTCTCTGGTTGTAACTCCACCTCGGGGTTATTAAAGAGTGAGCGGTAGAGATGGTGAATGCATTAGCAATGATCATTCTAGAATCATTGGACTCTCTCATGGTGCCAGAGGAAGCGAAACTGCAAATGCCACGTCACTCTTCATGAAAGGAGGAAAATATTAGAAAGGGAGTTATATACCTGATAGCCTGACCTCAGTGGTGGGGAAGATGTTGGATTCAATTATTAAGGATGCGGTAACACAGGACAAGAGAGGAAAAAGTGAGCACGTTCCTCTGCTGTCTCTCTCGGTATCCTGCACAGATATCATCAGGCCCAAGGGACTTACCCATCTCAGATATAGTGGGTATCGAGGATGTTGTGTATTTGGACTTTCAAAAGCCCTTTGACAAGGTGCCACAGATACGGCTGCTTACCAAATTAAGAGCCCATGGTATTACAACAAATGCCATGAACAATGGTTGAAAGGTAGGAGCAAGCGAGTGGGAATAAAAGGGTCAGTTTCGGGTTGGCTGCCAGTGAGCAGTGGTGTTCCGAACGTGTCGGTGTATGGACCTTTATTGCTCTGTGTCAATGAGATAGATGAGGGAATAGATGGTTTCCAAGTTTGGAGATGTTCGAAGTACTGGTGCAGAGGAAGGGACTGTTGAGTAAAGACATTGTTTGCAGAGGACCTCAGGCAGATCAGGATAATTGGCAAGGAAGTGGCAAGTGAAAGTACACTGTCGGTAAATGCATGATCATGCGCTTTGGTAGTGGAAATAAATGTGCAGAATATTTGCTAATCGTGTAGAAAATCCCTCAATTTGCGGTGCAAAGGGAATTCGGAGTCCTTGAGCACAGCACCTGAAGGGTTAATATGCAGGTAGAGTCGGAGGTAAGGAGGGAAGCATTCATTTCAAGAGGTCTAGAATACAGGAACAGTAATGCGATGCTGAAGATTTACATGGCAGTGCTGTAGCCTCGGCGTGAGGATTGTGAACAGTTTTCGGATCCTCATATAACAGAAAAACCTGCTGGCATTGGAGAGGTCCCAGGGGAGGTTTACGAGCATGATTCCAGGAATGGAAGGGTCATCATATTAATACTGTTTGAGTGCTCTGGGTCTGGGGAGAGTCAATGTGCACCTGGAGAATTTCCTTGTCCTTCTCAGGAACTAAAGAAGTAAGGGTGCCGTCCTGACAACGGCGCAGCTGGAATTTGCCGAATTTTTGCTTTTTTTTTTCTCTTCAACCAGGGACCTGAATCAGGGTTCAGGATTCCTAATTCAGGTTTAGGAGCAACGTGACATCGCAAATATCAGGTTCTTCAACGAGAGTGGATAACAACACTCACCGCACCACTGGCAAACCCTGAACCCAACACGGCCATTTCTCAATTGCTCGGAGCTTTCAGAATATTTAGAGGTGCTTAGTGCTGCAGCGCCCTTGAGAATTATATCAGTATTTTACACGGAGGGCTAGTTTATTTTTTCCTCTTTTGTAGTGACTGCGATGATACTAGTCGTAACTACTATAATTTGAAAACAATATTCACCCATTAACGTTCCATCCTCTTTCGCATTCCTCTTTAAACCCATACATACTGTTCGGTTCAAATATAACCCGTTTTGACATTTGATAGCAGTAAAAACACACTAAATGCCTTTTTGTAGCCGACATTTGATCAGTTTTCCTAAAGTGACCGAAAAAGGCGCAAAAATCTTTTTTTTTAATATATACTTTTCTACATGTGCTACACATTTTTGTACATTAGGTCTGTTCCGGGTCAAATTTGACCGATATCTGTTGATATGGATTTTAGATCCACCAGTGTGGGTTAAATCAAGGAAAATGGTGGTTTTAGGGAACCTTGAAGCTGTGAAACTGTACATGCCGTGTCTATGTATATTTTTATGGGACATCAGTGACAAAGTCCAAGGGGGACCATGACACTGTTACAGAACAGCCTGCGTTCCCACCACATTTCCCCAGGTTCCCTCCGAGACAGGCACCTGTTGGCCTTTGAAGTCTCGTGTTAGTGTATTTGCAGGTCGCTACCCTTTCCACCAGTACATGCCTAGAAATCCAGGAAAATATGGGAAAAAGTTGTGGGCAGCCCGTGATGCACGTTCCAGTTATGCATGGAATATGCAAGTATGTACTGGAAAGCCAGCAGGGGGACCCCCGGAGCGAAAATAAGGCAAGGACCTGGTGTTAGAGATGAGAGAAGGGCTACGAGGACATGATGTGACCTGTGAAAACTTCTTCACATCTCAGGAGCTTGGTCAGGCGCTCCTGAAGAAGAAACTCACAATGGTGGGCACTGTGAGGCGGAACAAGCCTGTGCTGCCACCTGCTGTGATTGCAACAAGTGGGAGAGACGTCTTGTCTTCCAAGTTTGCTTTCACCCATAACACAACCGTTGTCTCGTATATGCAAAATAAGAACAAGAACGTCTTCCGTACGTAAGGTTGAAGAGGTCAGCGCTCAGGAGGACAGAAAACCAGCCATCATCCTTCAATACAATGCCAACAAAGGAGGAGTGGACAACCTTGACAATGTAACAGGCACATAGAGCTGCTACGGGGGAACAGCCCTCTTCCCTCTCGCCATTTTCTATAACAGCATTGACATATCGACCTACAATGCCTCTGTCATATGGAGTGATCAGAAACCTACCTGGAGGGCAAGCAAGAGGGTCTGAAGGTAGTTCTTTCTGGAGGAGTTTCGAAAGCCCCTTGTGACTCCTTTTATGGAAAGGCGACATCACCTTCCCCGCACAGCAGCCTCCGCAGCACTGTTAAGGGCAGTGACGCAATCAGAACCTGGCCCTGATCAACAACAAGTTCCACAAGAAGCCAACACAAGAGGATCGGAGATGCAACTTCTGCTCTGCCAGAACAGGACTGCAAAACAGGGACAATTTGCTGCAAATGTGCGAAACACATATGCAGGGGCCACACACGCAAGGTTTTCAGCACTGCTTTGTTTGCGGAGACTGGTTTTCAAGTAGCAATTATTGTTTTGTATTGTTTGTTGGTTAAATGTTAGTTAATGTTGAAATAATAGTTAATAGTTATAATTACATAGTAGTTATCAGGATACTTTATGATATAGCAGTGAGGACACGTTTGATGGTGGTAATTATTATAAATGGTTATATAACAAAACCCCACAGTTCCAGAATGTTCTTGCCATTTTCAGTTTCAAAAAATATACAAATTCATTACGGTCGTTATGCTTTCAGGTCTCAGGTTAAATGGGACATTATTTTGTGTGATTTTAAATGCTTTTTCTACATAAACGAATGTTTTCCTCTATAAAATACCCTCTCCTTGCACTCTGAAACATTAATTAAGGAATAATCATCGATTTACTAATGTCAGATAGGCTATTTATACATTCTAAAAAAGACCTATGGTTTAGGATTTCGTATAGACACTTCTTATGAGGGGATTCTTGGGCCGAGTTAAACTTGACCCGGACCCGGTGAAGGTATAGAATATGAACAGTATGTAAGAATTAATTCGGCATATTGCAGTGTTATTAAAGCATTGATTTATGTATGTTGTGTTTGCTTGCAATTTGTTTATCTATTGAATAAGTGGTTGTTCTTTGTCCATCCTCTGTTACTATATCCGGACGATTATTTGGATTATCCCATTTGTAATCACTGCTCGGTAGTAATTTAATATCTTGCAACCTGACTTTTGTATTGATAGTAAGCTGTTGTGTCGTTTCTGTTTCTCCGCAGCTGGTGCAACGTCATGTCCCGACACAGCCGGACACGCTCATTTCATATTTATTCGGAACATTCTGACTATCCTGGTGGTGTTTATTATTGTGGCCTTTTGGAGATGTCCATAAACATCACTGCTTAGGCTCTTTTCTGATTGGATGCGGTGATTCCGCAGCAATCGGTGTTGGGACCGCTTCTTATCCCGTTGTACATCAGTGATACGGATGAACTTTTGAATGCGTTGTTGCATGGTTTGCGGATCATGAGAAGGGTAATGGAAGGGCAGGTAGAGTTGATGAAGCAGGGTGCTTGAAGAAGGAATAGGACATATTGGAGAACAGGCAAATAATTATCAGAGGAATATAATGTAGGGAAGTGCCTAGTCTCACACTTTGGCAGAGGGAATAAAGACGTGGACTATTTCGAAAATAGGAATAACGATTGAATTGAAAATCAGAGTTGCAGAGCTGCAGGAAAATCTGCAAATTAAGTCAATGGTGAAGGAGACAAATGCATGTTCCAATTCATTTCCAGACGACTGGTGTATAGAAACAACTCATTTGCCATGTAGTAAACTGTATACTCTCTGTATAAGCCTGGACTATTTTATAAATGGGGAAAAGATTGAAAAAAAAAGCAGAGGTGCAGAACCTTTTGGGGGGATTCTATACAGGGAAACTTGCAGGAAGGTGAGGAAGCCAAATGGAATGTTAGCGTACATTTCCAGACGACTGGGATATAAAAGAAACTATTTAGAAACCTATTAATCTAGAAATTGTTCCTAGTTGTGACAACACAAAGACATAGCAAGGGCAGCAAATCCTTTCAACTTCGCTGTTAACTCCCGGAACCGGCAGTGCAGTGCTTCGTTACTCATCCTACCAATGTCATTGGTAATCCAATGAGCCACGATTTCGAGCTGTTCACCCTCCCAGTCAAGAATGCTGAGGACTCGATCCGATATATCCCTGTCCTTGTCGCCGCCAAAACCACCCGTCCGCACCACTAACGATTATCCTATCACCAGAGCGTGACTTTCACTATGCCGCCCCGCCCACACACACCACACACACAGACACCGCTCAACGACCAATTGCCTTCTGAGTCACATAGGCAAACTAACTGCCTGAGACTAGACCACTGTGACTCAACACTGTTATGTGATTGTTCCGCCCCACAAACTCCGCGACAGTATCCAAAATGTTGAGGGAGATGGCCACAGGGGAACTCTGCCCTGGCCTCTTCAGCCGTTTTTCCTTCGTGGCTGTCACAAAGTCTCCTGTGCCCTATTCCCTGGGTGTAACTGCCTCTCTATATGTCCATCACCACTTCAGCATCCCGAATGATCAGGAGCTCATCCAGTTCCAGCTTCACCTCCTTAACACAGATTGTCAGAAGCTGCAGCTGAACTCATTTCTCGCAGCATTCGTCGTCATGGTTACTGGGGTTCACTTTACCTTATCAGATCCGGCAGAAAGAGCATTGAACTATACTACATCGCAGCACTGTTATCCTATCTGATCAGATATAAAGAACGGAAGAATAAAAAAGTCTTAGCCAAGTGCTTTACTTTTCTTTCTCTACTCTGACTGAATTCTCCCGGAGCAGACGCCTCGGAGAGCAGAAGCCTGAAGATCACCTGCTTAACAGTCCATTCAGACAATGGCTACTGTATTTTCCCCTGCTTTCTTCCTGCGGTTCAACGACAAACGCTGCCTGGTCGCTGGTCAAAGCTGCTTCTCACTGTAAGGACACGCTGTGGCCTTTTATACCCGTGCTGATTGAAGTCCTCTCCTCACAAATCACCCGAAGACCCGAGAGGCTGCTGGACCAAACTATATTTCTGAAAATCAGTTTTTGTAATTATCTATATCGATATGATTTTCAATCTACCCATGCAAATATAATTTTTAAGAACAATCTATGAAATAGATGTTTTCAATCTGTTCATATCATCATTATTGTTTATTGTATTTTTTTTATTTGCTGCGTGTACCTGCCTTTCTAGACTGGTTGTAGATCAGTATCTAGCTGTGTGTGAACAGGTTTCTTGATTTTAAAGACACGATACGGCACGTATCCGTGGACAGCCGACTCCGGGGATTATCAGATAGATTTCCACCTGCATTTGTATCGCTTCTCTGACGGTCGGCAAATAAAGGGTTAACTGCGCCTGTCTTTTAGTAGAACCTCATTAAGGGAGTGTCCGTGGGGATTGTCGACGTCACCGCGGAGGTGTGGCTGCCGGTTGCCTGCTCCATTAATATGTGCGGTATCCCTGACAGCGACAGTTTCAGTAAGAGCCGCCAGTCTACGCTATCAGAGACCAGCGGCTGCAGACAGAGAGAAGACAGAGGCCGGATCGGGAACTGGAATCTGGACTATCACAGCAATGGATTATAATCTGCGAAATGCATCGCGCAACGCTAGGGGAATTGAGAAGAAAGCTTTCTGGGCGTATTATGCTCTTGTTGAAATTTCCGAAGGGCTAACGTGGGACTTTCGAATCACCTTTGCACTTATAACATTCCAAGTGGTTTACTACCCTGCACTCGCCATCGTAGCTCTTCTTGGTAAGTTTCTCGTCTCTTCCTCATGATTACGTTCAAAAATATAAGGCAGCTTCTCTTTCATACCTGTCCTCTAACGACCCCTAATTGCAAGACAGGGCTTTCCAAACATCAGCTGAGTGAATTTGATAAGGTTCCTCATACAAACCTTATTGTGAAAGTAAGGAGGCATATGATACTAGGGGACTTTCCTATGTGGAACCAGAAACGGTTTGCTCACAGAAGACTGAGAGTTGTTGTAGACGGTCGTGTTCTGCATTGAGGTCGTTTACCAGTGGTGTGCCTCAGCGATCTGTTCTGGTACCACTACTCTTCGTGAATTTTATAAATGATCTGGATGAGGAAGTGGAGCGCTGGTTTAGTAACTCTGGAGATTAAAAAAATTGGAGGTGTTGTGGATAGAGTGGAAGGCTGTCGGAGGCTAAAGAGGGACATTGATAGGATGCCAAACTGCGCTGTGAAGAGCCAGATGATGTTCAACACAGACAAGTGTGATGTCTTTCATTTTGTAGGTCAGGTATGATGGCAGAATATAGCATCAATAGAATTAAATAAATAAATAAATAGCTTCAACGTCTCACCAGTTAAAAACATAAGGTCACGTGGACATCATCACTACCATTAGACAAAGAGTGCAGAGGAAACTATCAGCATTCAGAGGGATGTTACTATCTTCAGCGAATGTACCAGCGTCTGTCAGATGGAGTTCAAAGTTGGTAAATACGAAGTCATCCACTTGGGAAGGGCAAAGGGGAGAACAGAATATTATTTAAGTAGTAAACGATTGCTGTATGCTGCTGTGCGGAGGGACTTTGAAGTGCTTATTGCTGAATCACAAAAGCTTGGTTTGCAGGTGCAGCAGCCTATCAGGAAGACAAATGGGATGTTCGCCTTTTTTGCCAGAGGGGTTGAATTTCAGAGCGGGGAGGACATGCTACAACTGCACAAGGTACTGGTGAGGCGGCATCCGGAGCACAGTGCAGTTCTGGTCTTCCGACTTGAGGATTGATAAACTGTATGTGTAGGCGGTTCACCAGCTGATTCCAGTGATGAGGTGGTTCGACTATGAGGGGCAATTGAGTCGCCTGGGATCGTACTTGCTGGGACTCAGAAGGATGAGAGGAAATTTTCTGCAAACATTTAAAACTATTGAATGGATAGATAGGACTGTGGCAGCAAAGTTGTTTCCACCGGTAGCTGGGACTAAAACAACGGGGAGTTGCATGAGGATTTAGGACCGTGATGAGGAGGAACTTCTTCTCTCAGAGGGTGGCGAATCTGTGGAATTCGCTCCTTAAAGAAACAGTGGAGGCTATCTCAAAAAGTATATTTCAGACTGGCTGGCACTGTTGTTTGCATAGCAGAAGAATTAAGGGCTATGTGGAAATGGTAGGAAGGCGTGGTCAGTGACTGTTAAGTTGATGAAGAAGATCCTGAGAGGCAAAAATTATGAAAATTTGGAGAAGAATAATTTGATTAGGAGCAGTCGTCAGGGCTTTGTCAAGGGCAGGTCGTGCCTTACGAGCCTGATTAAATTCATTGCGGATGTGACGAAACACATTGATGAATGAAGAGTAGGAGATGTAGAGCGTATGGATTTCAGTAAGGCATTTGAGAAGGTACACCATGCAAGCCTTATTGAGCAAGAAAGGAGGTATGGGATGCAAGGGGACATTGTTTTCTGGCTCTAGAACTGGCTTCCCACTAAAGGCAAAGAATGGTTGCAGACGGGTCATATTCTGCATGGAGGTCGGTGACCAGTAGTGTGCCTCAGTGTATGTTATGCTAATCTTATTCTTCGTGATTTTTTATAAATAACCTGAATGAGGAAGTGGAGGGATGCGTAAATTACCTGGTGACACAAAAGTTGAAGGCGTTGTAGATAGTGTGGAGGGCTGTCAGAGGTCACAGTGAGGCAATGAGAAGATGCAAAACCAGGCAGAGAAGTGGCAGATAGAATTCAACCCATATAACAACTAACAATTAGAACACGGAAACAGGCCATCTCGCTCCCTTTCGTCCGTGCCGAACGCTTACTCCCACCTAGTCCCACTGACACGAACTTAGCCCTTAACCCTCCATTCCTTTTCTGTGCATATAACTATCCAATTTTACTTTAAATGGCAATACCGAACCGGCCTCGACCACTTCTACCACCCCATCATCCAGATCATTAATGTAAATGACAAACAACATTGGACACAGTACAGATCCTTGAGTCACACCATTAGTCACCGGCCTCCAATCTGACAAACAGTTGTCCACCTCTACTCTCTGGCATCTCCCATCCAAACACTGTTGAATCAATTGTACTACTCCAATATAAATATCTAACGATTGAACCTTCCTAAGTAACTTTCTGTGTGGAACGCAGATCAGACCAAATTGTCTCATTTTGGCAGATTATATATGATGGCGGAATATAGTATTAATGGTAGGACTCTTGGCAGTGTGAAGAATAAGAGGGGTTTTGGGGTCCGAGTCTATAGGACGCTCAAAGCAGCTGCGCAGGTTGGCTTTGTGGTTAAGAAGGCATACGTTGTTTTGGCCGTCATTAATATTTGTATTGAAATTAGGAGCGGCAGGTAATGTTGCAGCTATATAGTACCCCGGTTTGACCCGACTTGGAGCACTGTGCTCAGTTCTGGTCGCCTCGATACAGGATGGACGTGGAATCCATAGAAACGGTGCAGAGGAGATGTACAAGAACGTTGCCGGGATTGGGGATCATGCCTTACGCAAGCTGGTTCAGTGAACTCGTCCTTTTCTCCTTGGAGCGACGAAGGATGACAGGTGACCTGATAGAGGTGTATCAAATGATGAGAGATATTGATCGTGTAAATAGTCAGTGGGTTTTTGCAAGTGCTGAAATGGTTGCCAGAAAAGGTCGAAGGTTTAAGATGTTGGGAAGTGGGAATAGAGGAGATGTCATGGGGATTTTTTTCTTTTTTAAGAAGAGAGTAGTGAGTGTGCTGAATATGCTGCCGACAACGTTGGTCGAGGTGGACACGAGAGGGTCTTTTATGAGACTTGTGGATAGTGTCATAACGGCGAGATTGGGAGTGGACCCAAAAGCAAGACACAGACACTGAACCACCAGGAACAGGACATGGCGTGAGAAGGAAGCAGGCAAAGTGAGGAAGAAAGAACGCTGGACATACCACCGGCCCCGGACGAGACAAGGACTCCGGGCCTGGGATAGGACCTGACTAGGATAGGGAACCAGGACATGGAACAGGGGACTGGTAGCGCGGGGTTACACTCCGAGCCAGAGACTGGAGAAGAACAGAGAACCTGTGTCTTGACTCGGGCTGGGACCCCAGAACTATTCGAGGATATGACGAGGTTACAGGACGCGGAGAGGCAACAGGACTGGACGTGAGACTCATGGACAGGATAAGGAAACCCCAGCACAGGACGAGGGAACCAAAGCACCGGGCTGGGCAAGGTACAGTTGAGCTCGGCGAGGCACATGACAAGACGAGAACACAAAGTCGTGTCGAGGACAGGACAAGGAACTTCGAAGTGACTAGGACAGGACGATAACTCGAAGCCTTGACTTACTCGAGGAAGAGACAGGAACGCAAAGCCTTGGTCAAGGGAGAGACAGCAACGCAGAACACTGAGCGTGGGTCGACGGAGGACAGGCAAGCAGAACACAGAGACTGGTTCGAGGGAGAACAGGAACGCAGAACACAGAGGCTTGGTCGACGGTGAACATGCACGCAGAACCCTGGGTCGAGGGAGAGACAGGAACATGGAACACCGAGCCGGGTCCCCTCCTGAGTGAAGGACGTAGGGCCGGGACGAAATACTTATAACACTGAACACGACGAGCGAGTTCCCAACGCCAGGTAGCGGCAAAACAGCCGGATCTATCTTGCGAAGACATGGACACAGACAGACAGTTCCAAACAGGGCAAGGCTCCAGGCAGAGGCAAGGCGAGGCAAAGCTCCAAGCAGAGGCAAGGCGTGTAATAGTAAGTATATTGGATTAGTAAGTATGCAGATGATACTAAGGAAGGTGGCGTTGTGGATCAAGAAGTAGGTTTTCAAAGCATGCAGACAGATTTAGGCCAGTTAGAAGAGTGGGCTGAACAACAGCAGATGGAGTTTAATGCTGATAAGTGTGAGGTGCTACATTTTGGTAGGAATAATCCAAATAGGACATACATTGTAAATGGTAGGACATTGAAAAATGCTGTAGAACAGAGTGATCTAGGAATAATGGTGCATAGTTCCCTGAAGGTGCAATCTTATGTGGATAGGGTGGTGGAGAAAGCTTTTGGTATGCTGGCCTTTATAAATCAGAGCATTGAGTATAGGAGTTGGGATGTAATGTTAAAATTGTACAAGGCATTGGTAAGGCCGAATTTGGAGCATTGTGTACAGTTCTGGTCACCGAAGTGTAGGAAAAATGTCAGCAAAACAGAAAGAGTACGGGGAGATTTACTAGAATGTTACCTGGGTTTTAGCACTAAGTTACAGGGAAAAGTTGAACAAGTTAGGTCTTTATTTTTTGGAGCTGAGGGGGGAATTGATAGACGTTTTAAAAATTATGAGGAGGATAGAACGAGTTGACCTGGATAGGCTTTTTCAATAGAGTGTCGGGAAGATTCAAAAAAGAGGACATGATATGAGAGTTAGGGGGCAAAAATTTAAGTGTAACACGACTTTCTTTACTCAGAGAGTGGCAGCCGTGTGGAATGAGCTTCCAGTAGAAGTGGTAGAGGCAGGTTCGGTATTGTCATTTAAAGTAAAATTGGATAGGTATATGGACAGGAAAGGAATGGAGGGTTATGGGCTGAGTGCGGGTCAGTGGGACTAGGTGAGAGTAATCGTTCACTACCAACTAGAAGGGCCGAGATGGCCTGTTTCCGTGCTGTAATTGTTATATGGTTGTATGCTGGTAAGGCTACAGGCAGAGGCAGGGCGAGGAAAGACTCCGGACACAGGTTGCAGGGCAAGGCTCCAGACACAGGTTACAGGGCAAGGCTCCGGACACAGGTTTCAGGGCAAGGCTCCAGACACAGGTTACAGGGCAAGGCTCCGGACACAGGTTGCAGGGCAAGACTCCGGACACAGGTTGCAGGGCAAGGCTCCGGACACAGGTTGCAGGGCAAGGCTCCGGACACATGTTGCAGGGCAAGGCTGCAGTCACAGGTTGCGGGTTAAGGCTCCAGACACAGGTTGCAGGGCAAGGCTCCGGACACAGGTTGCAGGGCAAGGCTCCGGACACAGGTTGCAGGGCAAGGCTCCAGACACAGGTTGCAGGGCAAAGATCCGGACACAGGTTGCAGGGCAAGGCTCCAGACACAGGTTGCAGGGCAAAGGTCCGGACACATGTTGCATGGCAAGGCTGCGGACACAGATTGCAGAGCAAGACTGCAGACACAGGTTGCAGGGCAATGCTACAGACACAGGTTGCAGGGCAAAGGTCCGGACACAGGTTGCAGGGCAAGACTGCAGACACAGGTTGCAGGGCAAGGCTCCGGACACAGGTTGCAGGGCAAGGCTCCAGACACAGGTTGCAGGACAAGGCTCCGGACACAGGTTGCAGTGCAAGGCTCCAGACACAGGTTGCAGGGCAAGGCTCCGGACACAGGTTGCAGGGCAAGGCTCCGGACACAGGTTGCAGGACAAGGCTCCAGACACAGGTTGCAGGGCAAGGCTCCGGACACAGGTTTCAGGGCAAGGCTCCGGACACAGGTTGCAGGGCAAGGCTCCAGACACAGGTTGCAGGACAAGGCTCCAGACACAGGTTGCAGGGCAAGGCTCCGGACACAGGTTGCAGGGCAAGGCTGCGGACACAGGTTGCAGGGCAAGGCTCCGGACACAGGTTACAGGGCAAGGCTCCAGACACAGGTTGCAAGGCAAGGCTCCGGACACCGGTTGCTGGGCAAAGCTCCGGACACAGGTTGCAGGGCAAATCTCCGGACACAGGTTGCAGGGCAAGGCTCCAGACACAGGTTGCAGGGCAAGACTGCAGACACAATTGCAGGGCAAGTCTGCGGACACAGGTTGCAGGGCATGGCTCCAGACACAGGTTGCAGGGCAAGGCTGCGGACACAGGTTGCAGGGCACGGCTCCAGACACAGGTTGCAGGGCAAGGCTCCAGACACCGGTGGCAGGGCAAGACTGCAGACACAATTGCAGGGCATGGCTCCAGACACAGGTTGCAGGGCAAGGCTGCGGACACAGGTTGCAGGGCACGGCTCCAGACACAGGTTGCAGGGCAAGGCTCCAGACACCGGTGGCAGGGCAAGACTGCAGACACAATTGCAGGGCAAGGCTGCGGACACAGGTTGCAGGGCAAGACTGCAGACACAATTGCAGGGCAAGGCTGCAGACACAGGTTACAGGGCAAGGCTGCGGACACATGTTGCAGGGCAAGGCTGCGGACACAGGTTACAGGGCAAGGCTGCGGACACATGTTGCAGGGCAAGGCTGCGGACACAGGTTACAGGGCAAGGCTCCAGACACAGGTTGCAGGGCAAGGCTCCAGACACAGGTTGCAGGGCAAGACTCCGGACACAGATTGCAGGGCAAGGCTCCAGACACTGGTTGCAAGGCCAGGCTCCAGACACAGTTGCAGCGCAAGGCTGCGGACACAGGTTGCAGGGCAAGGCTCCAGACACAGGTTGCAGGGCAAGACTCCGGACACAGATTGCAGGGCAAGGCTCCAGACACAGGTAGCAGGGCAAGACTCCGGACACAGATTGCAGGGCAAGGCTCCGGACACAGGTTGCAGGGCAAGACTCCGGACACAGATTGCAGGGCAAGGCTCCAGACACAGGTAGCAGGGCAAGACTCCGGACACAGGTTGCAGGGCAAGACTCCGGACACAGATTGCAGGGCAAGGCTCCAGACACAGGTAGCAGGGCAAGACTCCGGACACAGATTGCAGGGCAAGGCTCCGGACACAGGTTGCAGGGCAAGGCTCCGGACACAGGTTGCAGGGCAAGGCTCCGGACACATGTTGCAGGGCAAGGCTCCGGAGACAGGTTGCAGGGCCAGGCTCCGGACACAGGTTGCAGGGCAAGGCTCCAGACACAGATTGCAGGGCAAGGCTCCAGACACAGGTTGCAGGGCAAGGCTCCGGATACAGGTTGCAGGGCAAGGCTCCAGACACAGGTTACAGGGCAAAGGTCCGGACACAGGTTACAGGTCAAGGCTCCGGACACAGGTTACAGGGCAAGGCTCCAGACACTGGTTGCAGGGCAAGGCTCCGGACACAGGTTGCAGGGCAAGGCTCCGGACACAGATTGCAGGGCAAGGCTCCAGACACATGTTGCAGGGCAAGACTCCGGACAGATTGACGGAGTTTCTATGTTTCTATGTTTCTAGATCACTTCCATTGTCAGATCATGCCGGTCCGAACAGATGGACAATTCCTGCTCCTATTGTTAATGTCCTTATGTTTTCATTTTCTCTCGTGTTAACAGCTGAGGTGACTTGAGTTCTTATCAGCGTGAAACATGGCATATTAATCAGAATGTTATTCTCTTAACGTACCGGTCTCAACTTTTTCTGACGGCAAAGATCAGAATACTTTCCAGCCATCCACTAATATCCCTGATTAGCCCACAGGGCACGGCAGCTTATTTCAGCCATTCGAGCACCGAGCCTTCTCCATCATAGCTGATTGATCATCCCTCTCAACCACATTCTGACGCCCTCTCCCCGAATCCATCGACACCCCGACGAATCAAGAGTCTATCACTCTCCGCTGCAAGAGCTTCCAATGAACTGGGCTCCGTAGCCGTCTGTGGCGAAAAGTTCCACACATTCACAAGCCTTTGTGTAAGGAACTAATTCCTCATCTCTGTTCCAAAGTGATGTCGTTCTATTGTGAAATCTGGTCTTCTGATGCGGACTCCCCAACTACAGAAGCTACCTCTCCAGGCCCACGATACCTCGGCCTTTCGATATTCGATAGGTTTCAATAAGATTCCCCACATTCTCCTGAACTTCAGCAGGTTTATTATAATCACCACCGATTTAGTAATGGCTCCCGAGAAACTCCTTAGCAAATACATTAATTCCCTAATCATCTGTGCTCTCGGAAATGTTGTCGATTAAAGTAATAGTTAACAGAGAATGTTTCCATCAAAATGTGTGTTAATAGTCTTTATTTCTCTCCGCACAGTGAACGTGCTAACAATCGTCATCCTGTCGCGGGGAAAGTGCGGTCTCTCCAAAGGCGTCACAAGGTACCTGGTTGCCATGGTAGCAGCGGATCAGCTGGTCGTTTTCTTCGATCTGGTATTGAGCAAGATTCCGAAGACTTACATTCAAGCAGAGGTTGTCCTCTGGTCGCGTCGTGTTTCTGTGTGTAATATCCACGCCGTCGTGTTCTACGCCGCCACGGACTGTTCTGTCTGGTTCACAGTTACTTTCACCTTTGATCGATTTGTCGCCATTTGTTTTCAGAAGCTGAAACGAAAATATTGAACCGAGAGAGCGGCGGCTCTGGTTCTGGGGACTGTGACTGTGCTGAGCTGCGTAAAGAACATCTTTTGGTACTTCTTGCTCGAAGGGTCATATGCGGTATTCAGTACGATCCTGCTCTGTTTGGGCAGTTACCATTTATTTTCCCCACTTCAACTGTCAACATTTCTGCTGATTCATTTCGGCCTCACCCCAGTATTCCCCTTTGTCCTGATTCTCCTGCTCAACAGTTTAACTATCACACACGTCTTAGTGGCCAGCCGAGCCCGGAAGAGACTCCGCGGTTCACGCGGTGGCGAGACGCACGCCGACCCGGAGATGAAGAAACGCAGGCAATCCCTCCTGTTACTGCTGGTGATGTCGGGAAATTTCATCCTGCTGTGGGCGCTGTTGACGGTGCTATCCGTATGGGAGAGCCTGGGTCTTTACGTTTCGGTGAAATCCCCGTTGTCTCTGCGGGAGCTGGGCTGCATGCTGCAACTGCTGAGCTGCTGCACCAACACGGCCCTTTACGCCGTGGTCCAGGCCAGGTTCAGGGAGCAGTTGATGGAGACGGTGAAATCTCCCTTCCGTCTCCTGACAAGGTTCACTCGGCGTTTTCAGGAGAGCACTAATCCTCTGTGATGCTTCTCCCATATCGCCGCAAAATATTCTTTTTTTGCCGTTTGTGCTGAGGACGTCCTTGAATAGCTCCCTTCCCCCACCCCTTCATGCACCAACATGATCTGGGCGTATCCCCAGTCTGCATCCACTCTGCACCTTCCAGTTTACTTTCTTCACGGGTTCCCTGTAATGTATCCCTCATTTCCACCAACTGTGTGATTCTACATTTATTTGCATCCGAGGCATTGACATCACCATCGCAATACGACCGTTGTGCCCATTGATTTTAGACGTAATTTCATAAGGATCATGAAATTTAGCTTGTAAAGGATTCGTCTGTACTGGGAAAAGAACCAGCACCTTATCTCCAGGCTTGAATGTCCTCATCCGAAGCGTCTTTATCGTACCAGGTTTTCATTTTCTCCTGAACCAATTTTAAATTTTTCCCTGGCTAAACTACAAGCTTTTTGTAATCTTTCCTTAAATGTTAAAACTTAGTTCCATCTCTTTTCTCTGGCGAGGGCGATTGGTTCCAACAGCTCTTGTTTTGAGCCGTTAAGGAGTACTGGTTACCGTGGACAGACTGCAGGTCTCGGCTTGCAACGGAGTTCTTTGGAGAACTGTCTGCCACCTCGAGAATAATTTAATAACTCGCACTCGTAAAACGGCTCAGCAATTGTCCGTCCCCAGCAGCATTCCCCATCGCCATGTCTCTGGGAAATTAAACAGATGCTGGGACACTTTGTGTAGTGGTGCTCCTACCTGTCCAATTGGATGGAGTACATTCTATATGTGGGGAAGGTAATTGCAGAGGAAAGGCCACATGATGTCTATTTATTTATGATTCCCTCGTAGTCTGGCATTTCTCCTTCTCCGATTCTACTCATTTCCCGCCGCTGTCTGTAAAGCGTGACTGCCTGGGTGTCTTCGGCGTACTCTGATTCCTCCCACATTCCAAACATCTATGTGTTTACAGGTTAATTGGTCATTGTAAATTGTCCCATTCGTAGGGTCGCTTGGACCGTGAAGCATTGCGCCATTCAAGGCCCGAACGTTGGAATTAAACTGGAAGTAAGACTTTCGAGAATGAACCTTTCCGGTCGGCTGAGCAATGAGACCGAGTTGCATTGGATAGTGTTACGTTCCAACAACAATGAATATATAATTGACACGGTTTTATTTTTTTCTAACATATAAATCACTGCTAAAACAACCCCAAAATAAACAAGCGACTAACTTAACCGGAAGTCGGCTGCTGTGCGGCAGTTTGAACAGTTCTTAAAACTGTTCTTTGGACAGATTATGTATAAATATTTTCTTAGAAGAAGTAATGCGAATGTCCAAATGTTTTACCCAGTCACTTCGGAGAGACTTTCTTGAGGTATAAATTATTTTTTTGCATTACTGCCTATCCCAGCCAGAGTATGCCTTGCCCGGAGGATTTACCATGAAGAAATTAAGATGGCTTAAAGGCACTGACCTTTCCTTGGCGAAACCCTGCGCCCAGTCCTTTCTGCTCTTACAACAGTGACTGACATGGGTACAGACGACTAATTCTTTCCGAAGGAGGATCAAACAATGTCGAAACTGTTTCACCGTCGAAATCAACTTTCCTCAATCTTTCGGGTTCTCCGAACTTCGATAATTCTTTACTCTCCGACTGAAGTTTAACTGGAAGCGATTATCAGAACTGCCGGAACAACCTGTGACTGAAGGCAGAATGTAAAACTCTTCTTTAAAACATAACTGCGTCATAACATGGAACACACAGCGGAACGGAGTCACTGGCAAATTCAACCACGAACTGCCCTGCGTCACAGGAAGGGGTTCCCCTTTAAAACCTTGTTGAGAAAAAAAGACTATCACATGACCTGTCACTGGCGGGAAAATTACCCCACTTCACTATCACAAGACCATAACATTATGCCCAGCAGAGCCTCAATTACATCATGGTCATGTGACAGACACAATATACTAACGGGTACGTAACAACCCCCTTCAAAAAAACATTGTCTGTCCTGAACAAAATGTTAACAATTAACTATTTACAGAAAACAAATATATAAAATTTACAACGTACACAATATACATTGCATTATCATACAGCATCTTACAAATTATTACACATTAGGAGTGGTACAAATGTTAAAATACCTTTCCATAAAACAATACATTATACATTCCCAACATCGAGATAGACAATCAGCAATCACAGTATCTCTGCCTTTTATAAGAGTTATCAAAATATTGTACTCCCACAACATTAAAATTCCATTGCTAAATTGGAGTTTAATGTATTTCCTTAACTGTTTTCCTTAACCAAGCCTGGACTTACAACAGAAATAAGGTAAGTTACAGTGGCATTTAAAATTCACTTTCAGCTAAATTAATAGTTGGTTTAGCTTCGGAAAGTCTTTCAAATAATTTCTCCACCGCAGTAAAGCGTGCTCCCCAATTATCATTTTCTGTAACTACATTGTCAATAGAGTATCTTTCAATCCATGAATCACAGTTAATCATCCGCTGGAAAGTACCTGGCGCATTCTTCATCCCAAATGGAAAAACATTATATTCATGTATCCCAGATGGAGTTACAAATGCAGAACTTTCTCTGTTATTACCTCTATCCGTTATTGGATCACAACAATCCCCTTTTAATTAATCAATCTTTGTAAGGAACTTTGCTTTTCCGACTTTGTCTACACAGTCATCTACTCTAGGAATTGGATATGCATCTGTTTTCGTCACGGCATTCAGCTTCATGTAGTCTGTACAAAACCTAATACTACCGTCTGACTTAGGCACCATAACACAAGGTGAACCCCAGTTCGAGTTAGAAGTTCGAATAATATTATTCTCTAACATATTTCTAATTTCGTTCTCAGCAAGTTCACATTTTTCCATGGTCATCCTGTATGGATGTTGTTCTATTGTTTTGGCATCTCCAACATCTACATCATGTGAAGCTACAGTTGTCCTTCTAGGAATGTCTGAGAAATAAATGCTTATATTGAAACATTAATTGCTTCATCTGCTGCTTCTACTCTGGCTGTAAATGTCCTAATTTTTTATCAATATTTTCAGAACAGTTGAGTTTTGTAACCTGACAGAAACAATGTTGCGTTTAAACTGAGTTTCAAATGGATCATCTATTATGTTCTAGTGAGTTAGACCCATTAGAACTGACCACAACAGTCACAGTAGCAGACTGTTTCTCCTAATATGGTTGTATCGTATTTATATGGAAAAGTCGAGTTGGCCTTCTACAATCTGTTTTTATCGCGTAATCCACATCATTGATTTTAGACATAATTTCATAAGGACCATGACCTTTAGCTTGTAAAGGATTCGTCTGCACTGGGAAAAGAACCAACACCTTATCTCGAGGCTTGAACGTCCTCATCCTAAGCTTCTTTATAGTTCCAGGTTTTCATTTTCTCCTGAACCAATTTTAAATTTTCCCTGGCTAAGCTACAAGATTTATGTAATCAATCCTTAAATTTTAAAAAGTAGTCCAACAAATTAATTTCGACCTCTTTATTAATCCATTGTTCTTTTAATAAAGTTAAAGGACCTCTAACTCTATGCGCAAATACAAATTCAAATGGACTGAAAATTAAGGAATCATTTACTGACTACCTTACTGGAAATAGAACCAAGCATATACCCACATCCCAAGCATTTTCATTTTCCACACAATACCTCCTAATCATATTCTTGAGTGTAGAATGAAAACTCTCTAAGGCACCTTTCGATTCATGATGGTCTGCAGACGAAGTCATTTGCTTAGCTCCCAATTTATAAACTATCTGTTGAAACAATCCAGACATAAAATTACTGCCTTGATCAGATTGTATTTCCTTAGGTAACCCAAAATAAGTAAAGAATTTTATAAGAGCCTTTATTACCGTTTTAGTTGCTATATTCCTAAGTGGTACTGCAGGCAGATGGACATGAGTCTATGGTCAGATCAACCAGGACCATGTTCAATGACGGAGCATGGCAGTCCGAACAGATCGACTATTCCGGCTCCTATTTCTTCAGTTCTTCTGCTCTGATGTTCTCTCCTGTTTACAGTTGAAGGAAACCGAATTTCTGTCGCCGTGATACTTGGTACTTAATCAATAATCAGTTCATTATCACATCCCGTTATCAGCTACACTTCAAATGCGAAAGATCACAAGACATTCCAGCCATCCTTTGATGTCACTGCTCAGCCCATAGGGCTCGGGAGTTGAATTCCGTCATTTGTGCACCGCGGCTTCTCGGCCATTCCATCATAGCCGTTTTATTATCTCTATCAACCATATTCTGGCGCCCATACTCGACATCCAGCTACTCCCCGACGATTCTGGGCATACCACTCTCCACTGCAATTTTTTTCCACGAACTGACTACCATAGCCGCCTCTTGCGAGGAATTCCACATATTCAGCAGCCTCGGTCAAACAAATTTCTATCCAGCTCTCTCCTAACGTGATGGCTTTCTATTCTAAATCCTCATCTTCCAGTTGTAGACTCCTCAAGTACAGAAGCTATCCTCTCCACGTCCACTATATCTTGGCATTTCAATATTCTATTGGTTTCAATGAGATTCTCCCCATTCTTCTGAACTAGATCAGGTACATTATAATCTCTACCCATTTAATAATAGCTCCGGAATATCTCCTTAGTAGATACATTGTTTCCATGTCAATCTCTGCTCTCCGAAATGCTATCGATTAAAATAGTTGTTTCCAGAGAAAGTTTCTACCCAAGTGAGTGCTAATGGTCTTTATTACCCTCCACACAGTGAACGTGGTGACAATTGTCATCCTGTCGCAGGGGAAGTGCGGTCTCTCCAAAGGCTTCACAAGGTACCTGGTTGCCATGGTAGCAGCAGATCAGCTGGCCATTCTCTTCGATCTGGTACTGAGCAAGATTCTGGTGACTTATATGCCATTGGAGGTTTATTTGTGGACGTATCTTTTCCCCGTGTGTAATATTTACGCCGTCCTGCTCAACACCGCCACGGACTGTTCTGTCTGGTTCACCGTCGCTTTCACCGTTGATCGATTTGTCGCCATTTGTTTTCAGAAGCTGAAACGAAAGTACTGCACCGGGAGAGGGGCGGCTCTGGTTCTGGGGACAGTGACTGTGCTGAGCTGCGGAAAGAACATTTTCTGGTACTTGATGCTGGATGTGTCATATTCGACATTAGTTTTGTCCTTGCTCTGTCTGAGAAGTTCTCTTTTATTTTCCCCATCTCAGGAGTCAATATTTGAACTGAGTCATTTCCTCCTCACCTCAACAATCCCCTTTGTCCTGATTCTCCTGCTGAACAGTTTAACCATCAGGCACGTCTTAGTGGCCAGCCGAGCCCGGATGAAACTCCGTGGGTCGCGCGATGGCGAGACGCCCGCTGACCAGGAGATGAAGAACCGCAGGCAATCCCTCCTGTTACTGCTGGTGATGTCGGGGAATTTCACGCTGCTGTGGGCGCTGCTAACGGTGTATTCAGTGTGGGAGAGCATGAATATTTACTTTAACGCTATTCCCCTGAGAACTCAGCGGGATCTGGGCTACATTCTGCAACTCCTTAGCTGCTGCTCCAACACGGTTCTTTACGCCGTGGCCCAGTCCAGGTGCAGGCTGCAGTTCAAGGAGACGGTGAATTCCCCCTTCCGTCTAATGCCAACATTCTCTCGGCGTTGTCAGGAGAGCATTAATCCTCAATGGCGCCCAAAAATATCCCAATTCGTCAGTGGCATTTGCAGTTCCATTGGGGCTGTGGACGCCCCTAAATAGCTGCCGCCCTCCATCCCTCCATGCACCAACAGGATCAGGGAGAGTCCCAGTCTGTCTCCTCTCTGCTCCTTCCAGTTTACCTTTTTCACGGGTTCCCTGTAACGTCCGCCTCAGTTCTACCAGTGGGTGATTCTGGCCTTACTTGCATGCGCAACCTTGACATCACTATCGCAATACGACCGTGGTGCCCTGCCGGTATTCCGTGCGGCCCGAATGCCTGCTCAGGCATGCCCGATGTAGCTCCATCGCTTTCATCTGGCGAGGGCTGTTTGATCCGTCCAGGAAGACTGGTCACCGTGAACAGACAACAAGTCTCCACTTGCAACGGAGTTCTTTGGCGATGGGTCTGCCACCTCGAGAATAATTTAATAACTCGTAAAATGACTTATCCAATCGTCGGTCGCTAGCAAGAATTCCCGTGGCAAAGCCTCTGGGAAATTAAAAAAAAAATCCTGGAAATTTCAGTCGTGGTGGACCTATCTGTCGAATTGGATTGAGTACATTCGGTATGTGGGGAAGGTGATTACAGAGGAGAGGGCACATGATGCCAATTTATTTATTGTTTCCGTCGTAGCTTGGCCTCTCTCCTTCTCCGGTTGATTTTCCGCCGTTCTACTCATTTCCTGCCGCTGTCTGAAAAACGTGACGACCTGGATGTCCTCAGCGTACTCCTGAATCCTCCCACAGACCAGACACGTATGTGTTGATAGATTCATAGGTCATTGTAAATTTTCCGATTCGTTGGGTAGCTCGGATCATGAAACAGTACGCCTACCGTTGGGATCAGACTGGAAGGAATACGTTTGAGAAGGACTCGTTCCGGTAGGCTGAGACATGAGACCGAGTTACATTGGATAGCATGGCTTCAAATAGAGTACAGAGGGCAGTGGTGGAGGACAGCCATTCTGCATGTGAAATTGTTAGAAATGATCTGGCGTTTGACTTGGATAAAAATGGGCGAGACATAAATACACATGCCGACGACACAACCGTGATGGAGTTGTAGATATTGAGGGAACCTGGAAAAAGTCCAGTTGGAAATACGGCCGTAGAAATGACCTTTTTTTTCCCCGCTGACAGGGTATCAGCCATCCATCAACTCAATTTGTCCATGTCCATCAAACTAGGCCACTCCTGCTGTCTTCTCAGAAATGTTAACGAGCAAAGAAGCGTCCTTGTAGCGAAAGATTAATAATCCGTGACGAGCCATAGTACATAAATCATTCGTCTCTCTCCCTCTCTCTCTTATCTGCAGCAGGTGTCTCTACCTCTGTTCTTCATTACACTCTCTCTTTAGCAGCGTAGTTCCCGGCCGGGGTGGGGGGGTTGTTAGCACTGGACCCCATTTCCATTGGCTCATTCAGCACACATAACAATATATAATTTTAAAAAAACCTGTCTCAGCTCTATATTCATTTTTGCCGTAGCGTAACGCTTCGTGGCTCTCCGGATACGTTCCAAATTTCTGCTTAAATTCTTGTTTACTTAGCAGTCTGTTTTGGAAAAGGGAAATACCCGATACTTTCGTTTGATTAGTTTGATGGTATTATTCGGGAATAATGAATATTGGCGACCTTCCCGCATCATGAGGGCTATTACCGAAGGCGAGAAAGAGTGGTGTATCAGAGATTGCCACAGGTTGGAACTTAAGGGCATTTCCATGGCTACAACAAAGCCTGTAATTCAGCGGAAAATCGCGGAACACTACATAGATTAGGGTGTGTTTCATGCACCTATGTTAGATAGGTTCCTTATAACTAAAACAGCGATCCTGTTACACCTGGAGCAGGAAGCGTTAGAAAAGCTTAGAATTCAAGCTGAGTTAAAACAGAAACAATTGAAAACTAACTTGGAACTAAGTCGGTTAGATGCTGAAAATTTTTAAAAAAAGAGGAAAATTTAACTTGCGATGGCGGAATTAAGGTCTGAGATTCAGTCTTCTGGCTCTAGAAAGACGTTTGTTGTTAGCCATGAAATTAAATTCGACCGTCCAGTTAGTGGAACATATAGAGAAAGTTTCAGAAGTTTGAAGAAATCCGTGGAAAATCATTACGTGGAATTTGCCTACTATAAAGCTGACTGTTGGCAAGGAGATGCTTTCCTCTAAAAAAAATGTAAATGGGCAGTTTTGCCACAACGCTGCTAGTTTTAGTCCAGACAGAGAGTGAAGAATTTACCGAGTACGGAAAACCCGAAGAATCGAGTAAAAGTTGTGTTGTCGTCGGTAAAACAGGATCGACCTTATTGAACCCTGGTTAAAAGAGATAGTAAGCTTCATGCGAGATAATCCCTGCTGTAAGAGCAGAAAGGATTGGGGCAGTGTTATTCGCCAAGGGAAAGATCAGTTCCTTTAATTAGTTGTTAGTTCCTTCGTCGTAAATCCTTTGGGCGGAACATATTTCGGCTGGGATCACGTCGTCGAGGAATTCATTACTTCAGGAAAGTCTCTCCTAATTGAATGTCTAAATCCATTGGAGAGGTTTTAACTTTGTGTTCGCATTTATCGCTTGAAGAACTGTTCGAGTTGCGTATAGCAGCTATCTACTGGTTAAGTTGGTCGTTTGTTCACTTTTAATTTTTTGTTTAGCTGAGGTTAAATATTAGATTTTTTGTTTATAATAAAAAGCGTAAGTTCTATATTTATTGTCGCCGTACATTCTGGGTAATTGGCAACCGGTTCTTCAGTGTGCAGACACAGTGAAACAATGTGAACATACTTCACATCTCTCTCTCTCTCTCTCTCTCTCTCTCTCTCTCTCTCTCTCTCTCTCTCTCTCTCTCTCTCTCTCTCTCTCTCTCTCTCTCTCTCTCTCTCTCTCTCTCTCTCTCTCTCTCTCTCTCTCTCCCTCTCTCTCTCTCTCTCTCTCTCTCTCTCTCTCTCTCTCCTCTCTCTCTCACTCTCTCTCCCTCTCTCGTTCTAGTTCTATTCTTGAACTTCCTTGGGACTCGCGTGCTGGTCCATCGGCAATGTGAAAGCACGCACACCAACTTCCGAACGTCTCATGAAATCCATCTGGAACAAACAGGTCTACCACCCGATTCAATCCTACGATCTGTTCTCCCAGCGTCTACTTTCCTCATTTCCCGCCCAAACACAAAAGATAACCTTGGTGTCCCTGGCCAAGAAAAGCTCCCCCTAACTCTACCATACCATTTCGAAGGCACGCATTCGTTATCGTCAACAGTAATCCAAACAGATTTGCAGCAGAACAGACTGTTCTTACCGAAAGGATAATGAAATACATTAAACATGCCACTGAATGTATGAGGCAGGACATCATAGTACTTTGATAATCATTGTGCTTTGAATTTTGATCTTAGAAAAGCATCACACCCAAAATGCTGGCGAAATCCTAATGTCAGGCAGCATCTCTGGACATGAATAAGCGCTCGACGTCGCGGGCCGAGCGCATTCATTCGGACTTGACAGCAGCAATGTATATTTTTTCTCTATATAGTTTTGATCAGTTCCCTGCACGTCACCGACATTTTTAGCTACTCAACGAGGTCCTGAGCCTAAGCAAAAACTGATAAAAAGAATTCCCTAACTCTCACCGATTTAAGACTACAGGGACATAAATCCATAACATATAGGAACAGTATTAGGCCACTTGGTCAATCGTGTCTGCTCAACCATGGCTGTTCCATTAATAGACAATAGACTATTGACAATAGGTGCAGATAGGTGCAGAAGTAGACCATTCGGCCCTTCCAACCTGCACCGCCATTTTGAGATCATGGCTGATCATCTACTATCAATATCCGGTTCCTGCCTTGTCCCCATATCCCTTGATTCCCCTATCCATAAGATATCTATCTAGCTCCTTCTTGAAAGCATCCAGAGAATTGGCCTCCACTGCCGACCGTGGCAGTGCATTCCAGGCCCCACAACTCTCTGGGAGAAGCAGTTTTTCCTTAATTCTGTCCTAAATTACCTACCCCTTATTCTCAAACCATGCCCTCTGGTACTGGACTCTCCCAGCATCTGGAACATATTTCCTGCCTCTATCTTGTCCAATCCCTTAATAATCTTATATGTTGCAAACAGATCCCCTCTCAATCTCCCTAATTCCAGCTTGTACAAGCCCAGTCTCTCTAACCTCTCTGTGTAAGACAGTCCAGACATCCCAGGAATTAACCTCGTGAATCTACGCTGCACTTCCTCTACAGCCAGGATGTCCTTCCTTAACCCTGGAGACCAAAACTGTACACAATACTCCAGGTGTGCTCTCACCAGGGCCCTGTACAAATGCAAGAGGATTTCCTTGCTCTTTTACTCAATTCCCTTTGTAATAAAGGCCAACATTCCATTAGCCGACTTCTCTGCCTGCTGCACTTGCTCATTCACCTTCAGTGACTGATGAACAAGGACTCCTAGATCACTTTCTATTTCTCCCTTACCTAACTTTACCCCGTTCAGATAATAATCTGCCTTCCTGTTCTTACTCCCAACGTGGATAACCTCACACTTATTCACATTAAACGTCATCTGCCAAGTATCTGCCCACTCACCCAGCCTATCCAAGACACCTTGAATTACCCTAACATCCTCATCACATGTCACGCTGCCACCCAGCTTATTATCATCAGCAAACTGGCTGATCTTATTCTCAATGCCTTCATCTAAATCGTTGACCTTTACTCCGCTTCATCATCACCATTCCCCGGCTTTCTCCTCGTAACGTTTGATGCTGTGTCCAATCAACCATCGATATATCTGCAATCATCCTTTCCTCATGCACTCCGCCTTGGCTTCTCAGCATTCGGAAGGTTGAAATGAGATCCCACCTCATCTATCTGAAACTCCAGCGAGCACAGACACAGAGCACTCAAACAGTACTAATATGATAAACCGTCCACTCCTGGAATCATGCTCGTGAACCTCCCCTGGGACCTCTCCGATGCCAGCAGGTTTTTTTTTGTTATATGATTATCCAAAAACTTTTCACAATCCTCACGCTGATGCTTCAGCACTGCCTTGCAAAACTTCAGCATCGCATTACCGTTCCTGCATTCATGACCTCTTGAAATGAATGTTTCCCTCCTTACCTCCGACTCTACCTGAATGGTAACCCTTTAGGTGTTCTGCTCAAGGACTCCGAATACCCTTTGCACCGCACATTGGGGAATTTTCTCCACGATTAGCAAATAGTCTGCGCATTCATTTCCACTACCAAAGCGCATAATCATGCATTTACCAACAGTGTACTTTCACTTGCCACTTTCTTGCCAATTCTCCTAATCTGCCTGAGGTCCTCTGCAAACAACGACTTTACTCAACAGTACCTGCTTGAACACTAATATTCCGAACACCTCCAAACTTGGAAACAAAACCATCTATTCCCTCATCTATCTCATTGACACAGAGCAATAAATGTCCATATATCGACTAGTCACTGGTAGCCAACCAGAAACGCACACTTTTATTCCCACTCGCTTGCTCCTACCGTTCAACCACTGTTCATGGCATTTGTTGTAAAACCAAGGACTCTTAATTTGATAAGCAGCCTTATGTGTGGCAACTGGTCAAAGGTCTTTTGAAAGTCCAAATACACAAGGTCCACGATGCCCCTGATATCTATCCAACATGTATTATTCTCCAATAAATCCGGCAGGTTCTTCAGACAAGAATTTAACAGATTTCTGAGATGGGTATGTCCCCTGGGCCTGATGATATCTGCGCAGGATACTGAGAGAGACAGCAGAGGAACGTTCTCACTTTTTCCTCTCTTGTCCTGTGTTTCCGCATCCTTAACAAGTGAACCCAATATCATCCCAGCCAATGTCATGTACATAGCTCCCTTCCTACTATCTTCCTACTTTCATAAAGAGTAAAGTGGCATTTGCAATTTCTCTTCCTCTGACACCATGAGAGAGTCCAATGACTTTAGAAAGATCATTGCTAATGCGTCCACTCTCTCTCTTCCGCTCAGTATTTAAGAACCCTGAAGGTTGAGTTAGAACCACAGAACGATAGAACATTACAGCACAGAAACATGCCTTTTGTCCCTTCCTGGCTGTGCCGAACTATTTTTCTGCCGAGTCTCGCTGACCTGCTGCTGGACCATATCCCTCAATGCACCTCTCATCCATGTACCTGTCCAAGTTTTTCTTAAATGTTAAAAGTGAGCCCGCATTTACCACTTCATCTGGCAGCTCATTCCACACTCCCACCGCTCTCTGTGTGAAGAGGAAACCCCCCGCCCAAAGATCACTTTAAACTTTTCCTAATGAAAACGATGTCACCACCTACCTTCATATTCTTCATTAGCTTGCTTTCATATTTCATCTTTCCCCTTCGAATGATTCTGTGAGGTTTTCTCTATAGGTTTTTAAAAGCTACGCAATACGCTGTTTTCCCAGTAGTTTTTGTCTTGTTATATGCCTTCCCTTTTGCTTTTCCGTTTTCTCACGATTGCCCTAATTTGTCTATTTATTTATTTATTTATTTATTTGTTTGTTTGTTTGTTTATTTGTAGAATGCATGCGTTCTGCAGGTTCCTCTGTTTTACCAGAAACTCACCGCATTTCTGCCCTGCAGACAATCCAACAGTCAATCCTGACAGCGTTCTCGACAGCTTGTCCATCAGATTTTAGTATTACTCCACGCAAGGAAACACTGCTTCGTCAGACTTTAATTTTCCCCATCACATTTGAAATTAAACACAACTATATTCTGATGACTGCTTCCGAAATGTTCGTTTGCGTTATGCTCCCTAAACAATTCAGATTCATTTCATAGCACCCGATCAGGTACAGCCGATACGCAAGTCGACTTAAAACGACAAACTATGCAGATAAACCTACAAGAGGAGAGGCTGTACTTGATTTGGTATTGAGAAATGAACCTCGTCAGGTGTCATATCTCTCAGTGGGAGAGATAGTAAGCGGAATTCTATCTCCTTTGCAATAGAATTGGATGGAGATAAGAAAAGGTAAGTTAGAAAAGTGTTTAATTGGAATAAACGGAATTATTATGCGATCAGGCAGGAAATTGGAAGCTTAAATTGGAAACAGATGTTCTCAGGGAAATGATCAGGGAATATTTGTCTGGTGTTCTGCCTTGGTGCGTTCTAAATAGAAGGGAAGTTATGGTAGGGTACGGGAACGATGGCGTACAGAGGCTGTAATAAATCCACTCAAGAGGAAAATAAAAGTGAACAGTGGATTTCCGCAGCACTCTGTGTTGGGGCCACTTCTTCTCCCGTTGTGCGTCGATGATTTGAATGAAGGGTTTGATTGCTTTGTGACCCGGTTTGCCGATCCAGTGAAGATAGATGGAAGGTCAGGTAGAGGAAGCAGAACGAAATAGGCAGACTGGAAAAATAGGGAAATAATTTGCAAAATGAATATAATGTAGGGAAGTGCACAGTCTAACTCTTGGGCAGACGAAATACAGGTGTGGACTATTGTAACAATTGAAGCGAACAGATGTGCAGAGCGCCTTCGGAGGATTTCCGACAGAAAAACTTTTAGAAATGTGAGAAAGACAAATGCAAAGCTAGCATCCATCTGCAGAGGACTGGAATATAAAAGACACTCTTTAGCAACCTATTAATCTGTAAACTCTTCCTGGATCCGGCCTGACAAGCACGTGGCACGGGTAACAATCCTGAGATCACAGCCCTACAGGCCCGGCCCTGTAACTTTGCTCTTAACTCGGTGAAATGCCTCTGCAGAACGTCGTCTCTCATTGTACTCCTGTCATTGGAACCTGCATACGCATCCAGCTGTTCACTCTCCCACTGCGGAAAGCTGTAGACTGGGATCAAGATAACCTGATGCGGTCGCCGACAGAACCTCCCGTTCGCGCCACTAACTAACGAATATCCCAGCACCACAGCTTGCCTTCCTCCGCCCACACACACCGCCCAGTTCCCTTCTTAGTCACAGCGGCAAACGGAGTGGCAGACACCCGAGCACTGTGACTGAACTCTGTTAGGGCGTTGGAGTAGGGATCCAATCGCAGACCCTGCACTGTGCACATGGTGACATTAATCGAGTAACAAATCCCGAGGTGCAAACAAAGCCGGCGTCAAAGTTCAGGCAGAGATCAAAACCAGACAGAGAAATCCAAAACCAGAATCGGGAAACGGGCAGCGTCGGTATTCAGACGGACACCATACAGATACGAATACTAGAAAGGCTCAGGATAATTCATTGGCACAATCTGGCAACGAGCAGGTGAGAACACAGTCCTGAAATGCACTGAGCAATAAACAGAGAGACAGATGATAGGAGGAACACAATGAGACAGAAGTGGCAGCTGAACAGGTCATAATGGAAAACAGGTGAGAGACGGATAACTCAGTAATACAGGGGGCGGAGTAGAGTAGGATCGGGACAGAAGCACATGGCAATCCAAAGCCACAGACTGACGGCTTGGGGGAAAACACACAGATGCATAAAATAGTGATTGTTAACAGCAGAATCAGACTCCAGGTGTGTTCATTTGCTGCTGAAACTTTTACAGCGTTGCGTGCACGTAAGAGGTACTTTCCCCAGGGTTGCGTGTACGTAACGAGACCAAGCTGAGCATTCTTTTAATACCTCAGCATAAACCATACTCTTATTCTCTTCATTTCTCTATATTCCTAAAAATATTTCCTATTCTCGTATTTCTCTATCGCTCGAGACCGAACTGTCGCATTTCTATCACACATTTATCATTTCTCCGGCCAGATTTCTAATTGGACTTTTACCAAGCTCCATCAACATCGACAACTCCATCCCATTTGTGTCGTCTGCAAGAGTTTTTATGAGCCTCGTCCATTTTCATCCTGGTTAAATGCCAGAAGATTTCCACAATTGTGACATGCAGAATGGGTGCCCTCCACAACTGCTCTCTGTACTCTTTATTGAAGTCATGCTATCCAATGCAAATCGGTCTTCTGTCTCAGCCTACCGGAGCAGGTCCTTCTCAAAAGTCTTACTTCCTGTCTAATCCCAACGGTCGTGTCCTGGGTGGCGCAATGTTTCACGGTCCGAGCGATCCTGCTAATGGAACAATTTACAATGACCAATTAACTTATCAACACATAGGTGTTTGATCTGTGACACGGATCAGGAGTACGCCGAGGTAATCACGGTTTATAGGCACAGGCGGGAAATGAGTCGAACGGCTGTTAATCAACCGGAGAAGGAGAAAGCCCAAGTTACGAGGGAATCAATAAATACATATAAATCATGTGCCCTTTCCCGTGCATCACTTGCCACGCATACCGAATGCACTCAATCCAATTCGACAGATAGGATCACCACTAAAGGTCAAGTCAGGTCAAGTCAAGTCAGTTTTTATTGTCATTTCGACCATTACTGCTGGTACAGTACACAGTAAAAACGAGACGTTTTTTCAGGACCATGGGTCCACATGATACAATACAAAAGCTACAATGAACTATGTTAAACAACTGTTGCTTTGCCAATATTGATTTCTGCATGGTATGTGTGTTCTGAAAGACTATATTCATTAAGTAAGTTGTTGCTGCTCGTCTGTCATTTGTTATTTTATCCGGACGGATACTATGGATGGTCCCGTCTGTAATCACTGATCGGTCGACATTCAATTTGTTGCAACCTGGCTCTTGCATTGATCGTAAATAGTTGTGTCTCAGCAGCTGGTGAAACCTTATGTCCGGACACAGTCAATCTCGCTCATTTCTCATTTGCTCGGAACTTTCAGTCTATCCTGGTGGTGTTTAATATTGTGGCCTTCTGGAGTTGTCCACAAACATTACGGCGTAGATCCTTTTCTGATTGGACAGGGGTGAACAGTGGATTTCCGCAGCACTCGGTGTTGGGACCGCTTCTTCTCCCGTTGTGCGTCGATGATTTGAATGGAGTGTTTGATTGCTTTGTGACCCGGTTTGCCGATCCAGTGAAGATAGATGGAAGGTCAGGTAGAGTTGAGGAAGCAAGGTGCATGCAGAACGAATTGGGCAGACTGGAAAAATAGGGAAAGAATTTGCAGAAGGAATATAATGTAGGGAAGAGCCCATTCATACTCTTGGGCAGACGAAATTAAGGCGTGGACTATTTTAACAAAGGGGTGTACATTGAAGCGAGC
Organism: Hemitrygon akajei; assembly: GCF_048418815.1. Taxonomy (NCBI): domain Eukaryota; kingdom Metazoa; phylum Chordata; class Chondrichthyes; order Myliobatiformes; family Dasyatidae; genus Hemitrygon; species Hemitrygon akajei. The sequence continues at coordinate 6,048,599 of NW_027331937.1, read as the reverse complement.
AGATGTGCTGAGGTCCTTGGGAGGATTTCCGACAGGAAGATTTGGATAAAGGTGAGGAAAAAAATGCAATGTTAGCAATCATCTGCAGAGGACTGGAATATAAAAGGCACACTTTCGCAACCTATTAATCTGTAAACTCTTCCTGGTTCCGGCCTCACAAGCACGTGGCACTGGTAGCAATCCTGAGATCACAGCCCTACAGGCCCGGCCCTTTAATTTTGCTCTTCACTCCCTGAAATGGCTCTGCAGAACATCGCCACTCATCGCACTCATGTCACTGGCACTGACACAGACCATGATCTTTAGTTGTTCACCCTCCCACTTAACAATGCTGTAGTCTGGATCCGAGATATCTCTGATGCTGTCGCCGGCAGAAACTACTGTCCGCACCATTAACTAACGAATACCCTGACACCACAGTGTATCTTCCCCCTCCCCACACCCCCGACACACACACCACCCACGCCATTTCTTAGTCACAGCGGCAAACTGAGTGGCAGAGATCCGAGGACTGTGACTGAACCCTGTGAGGGCGCTGGAGCAGCGATCCAATCACAGACCCTGCACTGTGCACACTGTGATATTAATGGAGTAACAGATCCCGAGGTGCAAACAAAGTTGGCGTCAAAGTTCAGGCAGAGATCAAAACGTACAGACTAATCCTAAAACCAGAATCGGGAAACGGGCGGAGTCGATATTCAGACTGACTCAGTACAGTTAGAAATGCCGGAAAGGCATAGAACAACTCACTGACACAATCTGGCAAACCAACAGATGAGAACACAGTCCTTAAAGACACTGAGCTATAAACAGAGAGACAATTTATAGGTGGAACCCGATGAGGCAGAAGTGGCAGCAAAATAGCTGATAATGAGAAACAGGTGAGAGACGGAGTACTCAGTAATACAGGGGCCGGAGTAGAGTAGGATCGAGGACAAAAGCACATGGAGCATGAAAACAAACAAGAGCACATGACAATAACAAAGTCACAGACCAATGGCTAGTGGGAAACTTCACACGAAAAAAAAACACAAATTTCAATTAGAGGTATTGACACCCTTTCAATCGCTTCCCCTTCCTGACTGTCTTCCTGTCTCCTGTGTCCTTCGCCTTGGTTTCACTGCCTCTCTAAATATCCTGTCAATCAGTACTTCAGCCTCCCGAATGATCTGGAGTTCCTCTATTTCCAGCTCCCCCTCCTGAACGCGGATTTTCAGAAGCTGCAGCTGACCGCACCTCTCTTGGCTGTAATTGTCAGGGACATTGGAGGTCCCATGCCTTCCCGCATCCCGCAAAGGAGCATTCAGCTAACCTGCCTGGCATCTCGGCTATCCGATCTGAGCAGATATAAAGAAGAGAAGGTCCCTCGTGCTACCCTTTTCATTGGTACGTACATGGGCCACGACGTCTGGCTCTTCACCCTTCCACGTAAGAATAATTAGTTCGATCAAAGATATCCTGGATGTTGTCGCCCAGAGAACTTCCTGCCAGTCCACTTAATAATTAGTCCACTATCACCACAGTGCGCTTTACCCCTCCGCCCTACTCACACACCACCTCCACTTCTTTGAGCTATGTGCTTTCAAGGCCGTAAACACGCATGTTCCATTATCAGTAACTCACAATTGGCTACAGCTACCTGCATATGTATTTCAGTAAATTTCCCCTAACACACACGATACGCATCCCTGGACAAACGACTGCTGGGACTACTAGATACACTTCCAACATGCATTTGCATTGTTTATCTGAAAGTCTGCAAATAAAGGGTTAACTGCACCTGTCGTTCCTTAGATCTTAATTAAGGGAGTGTCCGTGGGGATTGTCGACGTCACCGTGGAGGTGTGTCTAATGTTTGCATGGTCTATTAATAGGCATCCCTCACAACAACAGATTCAGTGATAGCCGCCAGTCGAAGCTATCAGAGAGAAGCGGGCTCCCTATAGAGAGAGGACACAGGCTGAACCGGGATTGGGAATCTGGAATATACCAGGAATGGATCATAATCTGCGAAATGTGTCGCGGAATGCTGCGGGAATCACGAAGAATATTTTCGAGGCGTTTCAATACCTTTTAGAAAATTAAGAAAGGATGACGTTGGATACTCGAATCACGCATGCTCTCTGGAGCTTCCAACGGATTTACTACCCTCTACTCGCCATTGTAGCTGTTCCTGGTAAGTGTCTTGTCTCTTCCTGTGGATTAACTTTGAAAAATATAAGTCAGCTTCCCTTTCATACCGGTCCTTTATCGACGCGGAAATTGCATATTTGCTCGCTCAAACCGGTATTGCTTCCGCAAACTTCGGCTGAGTGTATTTGATAAGATAAACCATGCAAAGCTTAATGACAAAGTAAGAAGGCATGCGATCCAAGGGGGTATTGTTTTGTAGATCCAGATATGATTTGCCTACAGAATGCAAAGTGTGGTTGTATACAGGTCATATTCTGTATGGATTACGGCGACTAGTGGTGTGCCTCAGGGATCTGGTCTGGGACCAATGCATTTTGTGATTTTTTTATTATTGACCTGGATGAATAAGTGGAGGTATTTATTAGTAATTCTACTGATGTCGCCGATGTTCGGAGTGCTGTGCATAGTATGGACAGCTGTCAGAGTTGACTGCTGGACATTGATAGTATCTAAAGCTGCGCTGAAAACTGGCAGAAGGAGTTCAACCCAGATAAATGTGAGGTTGTTCATTTTCCTTCGCTAAATATGATGGCAGAATATAGTCTTAACGGTAGGACTTTGGCTTTGTGGAGATAAGAGCGATCTTGGGGTCCGAGTGCATAAAATACTCAAAGCTGCTGCTTGGGTTGACTCTGTGGTTAAGAATCTCAGACAATGCAGTGGCCTTCATCAATCGTGGGACTGAGTTTAAGAACCGAGAGGTAATGTTGCAGCTATATAGGAACATGGTCAGACCCCACTCGGAGTACTGTGCTCTGTTCTAGTTGCCCCGGCACAGGAAGAATGTGAAAACCAGAGAAAGGGTGAAGAGGAGATTTACAAGGATGTTGCCTGAATTGAGAGTGAGAATAGGTTGTGTAAACTCAACATTTTCTCATTGGAGAGATGGAGGATGTGAGGTGACCTGATCGAGGTGTAGAAGATGACGAAAGGCATTGATGGTGTGGACTGTCAGAGGTTTTTCCCCAGTGCTGAAATGACTGGCACGAGAAGTCACAATTTTAATGTGTTTAAACATAGAACATAGAATAATACAGCACAGTACAGGCTCTTCGGCCCACAATGCTGTGCCGACCCTCAAACCCTGCCTCCCATATAACCCCCCACCTTAAATTCCTCCATATACCTCTCTAGTAGTCTCTTAAACTTCACTAGTGTATCTGCCTCCACCATTGACTCGGGCAGTGCATTCCACGCACCAGCCGCTCTCTGAGTGAAAAACCCTTTTCTAATATCCCCCTTGAACTCCGGACCCCTTACCTTAAAGCCATGTCCTCTTGTACTGAGCAGTGGTGCCCTGGGGAAGAGGAGCTGGACGTCCACTCTGTCTATTCCTCTTAATACCTTGTACACCATGTTTAGATGTTGGTGTAGAGGAGATGTCAGGGGTAAATACTTTACGCACAAAGTGATGAGTGCGTGGAATGGGCTGCCGGTATCAGTGGGGGAGACGGATACGATAGGGTCTTCGAAGAGACTACTTTGTTGATACACAGAGCTCAGAAATATAGAGGGCTATGAGTAACCCGAGGTAATTTCTAAGGGAAGGGCATGTTCGGTACATAGGTCTTCGATATTTCGAAGCATTGCAGGACATCTTTTTCCAGCGTTGGTACCCTCAGGGTCCCGATTAATTATCTGTCAGGCTAACGTTATTTCTGCCTCTTCTATCAAACCCTTCCACCAAGTGACGTCTCATGCCCGTTCGCTCCAAGAGAAGCACGCCTGGACACACACAAACTCTCCTCACAGTGGATGCTCTCCAATCCAGTCAGTATTCTGATACATTTCATATGCACCCGCTATGTTCGGGGTGTGGTGGGTAGTGCGGAGGGCTGTCAGAGGTTACAGCGTGACATTGGTAGGATGCAAAACTGCGCTGTAAAGTGGCAGATGGATTTCAACCAAGATAAATGTGAGGTTTTTCATTTTGCTTGGCCAAATCTGATGGGAGAATATAGTCTGAACGATAAGACTCTTGCCTGTACGGAGGTTAAGAGGGATCTGGCGTCTGAGTGCATAAGACACTAAAATCTGCTGTTAATATTTGTTCTGCGCTTAAGAATGTCACACGGTGTACTGGCCTTCATCAATCGTAGGACTGAGTTTAAAAACCGGGAGGTAATGTTGCTGCTATATAGGACGCTGGTCAGACCCCACTTAGGAGAGCTGAGCTCCATCCTGGTCGCCGCACTACAGGAAGAATGTAGAAACCATAGAAAGGGTGCAGAGGAGATTTACAAGGTTGTTGCCTGGATTGGGAATTGGAATAGGTGGAGTGAACTCAGGTCTTTCTCCTGGCAGGACGGGGGAGGAGAGGTGACCTGATAGAGGTGTATAAGATGACGAGAGTTACTGGTCGTGTGGATAGTCAGAGGCTTTCTCCCAGGGCTGAAATGGCTGGCACGAGAGTGCACAGTTTTAATGTGCTTGGAAGGAGGTACAGAGGAGATTTCGGGTGTAATTATTTTACGCAGTGAGTGATGAGTGCGTGGAATGGGCTGCCGCCAACATTGGGGGTGGCGGCTATAATCGGATCTTTGAAGAGATTCCTGTTTTGATACATGGAGCTTAGAGAAAAATAGGGCTATGCGTAATCGTAGGTAATTTATAAGGAAAGGACATGTGCGGTACAGCAATGCAGGCCGATTGGCCTGTTTCGTGCTCCAGTTCTCTATGTTCCGATGCATTGCGGAATTTCTCTTTCCACTGTTAGTGCCCTGCGTATCCCGTTTAATTATCTGTCAGGCAAACTTCATCTCTGCCGCTTCTCCTGTCAAGCACTTCCACCAAGTGACCTCTCATGCTCCTTCACTCCAAGAGAAGCAAATTTGAGCACACACAAACTCTCCTCTCAGGGAATGCTCTCCAATCCGGTCAGAATACTGATATATTTCATATGCACCTCCGTGAAACGTACACGTCCTTCCTGTACTGAGGTGACCAGAATGTCTGCTCTTTATGATTCCCTTTTTGATGGGTCCATCTGGGTCAGGACTGGATTAATCGGCTTTGTAGAAGCTTGCTGGACTTGGCTGCATCGCAGTATTAAATTTTAAAAAATAGCTCCAACTTCTCACCTGTTGAAGAGCATGAGGTCACATGGGCATCATCACTGCCATGATTTATCGCCGTCACAAAGTGTGCTAATGAAACTGAGAGCCTGCTGAGGGATATGGATAGGTTCAGCGAATGCAGTAGGGTCTGTACGGTTGAGTACAATGTTGATAAATGCGAGTTCACCCACTTGGGAAGGACAAATGGAAGAACAGAATATTATTTAAGTGGTGAACGATTGCAGTGTGCTGTTGTGCGGGAGGACATTCAAGTGCTTGTGCTTGGATCACAAAAAGTTGGTTTGCCGGTGCAACAGGCTATCAGGAAGACAATTCGGAAGTTGGCCTTTGTTGCCAGAAAAAATTAAATTAAGAGCAGGCTGGTTATGCTGGTTATACTAGTTAGGCAGTGTCTGGAATATTGTGCAGTTCCTCTCTCCTGACTCTAGGAAGGATAAAGTGGAGTTGTCGGCGTTTCACAAGTTGGTTTCAGAGTTCAGAGATGTGATGTTTTGACTATGAGGAGAAGTAGACTCACCTGGGATCGTACTCGTTGGAATTCAGAGATTAGAGAGAATATCTTACAGAAACATTTAAAATGATTGAAGAGATGGATAAGATAGAGGAAGGAAAGTTGTTTCCACTGGTACGTAAGACCATAACGGAGGGAAATAGCCTGAAGATTTTTGGATGTAAATTTCAGACGGAGATGAGTTGGCACTGATTTTCCCAGAGACAGGAGAATCAGGGGAATTATCTGCATAGTGAAGCAGTGGAGATTAGTTTTTGAAATATATTTCAGAGAAGTTTGCGTTGTAGAATAATTAATGGCTCTGTGGAAAAGGCAGGTATGCGGCGATGAATCCATGGTCAGATCAGCCATGATCATCTTCATTGCCGGAGCATGCCAAACCGAAACGATGGACTGTTCATTTTTCTTTTGTTAATGTTCTTATGGTCTCATGTTCTCTCATATCTGCAGTTGAGGGGAGTTGTATTTCTGTCACAGTGTTACTTGTAACATTAAGTAGATCATTATTATCTTAACACCTCTTGTTTGCAACTCCTGGTGCGAATGATCTGAGCACATTCCAGCCATCGGTTGATACCACTGCTTAGCGCATAAGGCTCCGGAGCTGAATTCGTTCATTCGACCACCGAGCTTTCACCGCCATTCCATCATAGCTCATTTATCATCCCTCCCATCCACATTCTGGCGCCTTCTCCCCGTATCCATTGAAGCCCCGACGAATCAAGAGCCGATCAATCCCCGCTACAAATCGTTCCAATGAACTGGCCACCATAGCCGTCTGTGCCTTTGAATTCCACACATTCAACAGCCTCATTCTTTCGAAATTTCTCTCCAGTCTGCTCTAAAGAGCTAACGATTAAAGGAATTGTAGTTTGAGAATGTTTCCATAGAAATGGGTGTTAATGGTGTTTAAATCCCTCCACACAGTTAACGTGGTGACAATCTTCATCCTGTCGCGGGGTAAGTGCGGTCTTTCCAAAGGCGCCACAAGGTACCTGGTTGCCATGGTAGCAGCGGATCAGCTGGTCGTTCTCTTCGATCTTCTACTGAGCAAGATTCCAGGGACTTTTGTGCCATCTGAGCTTTTACTCTGGTCGACTCGTGTTCGCGTGTGTAATATCCACGCCGTCGTGTTCTACGCCGCAACGGACTGTTCTGTCTGGTTCACCGTCACTTTCACCTTTGATCGATTTGTCGCCATTTGCTTTCAGAAGCTGAAACGAAAATACTGCACCGGGAGAGCGGCAGCTCTGGTTCTGGGGACAGTGACTCTGCTGAGCTGCCTAAAGAACATTTTCTGGTACTTGTTCCTCGATGGGACATATTCGATGATACTTTCGTCCTTGCTATGTTGGCTTTCTTCACGTTTTTCCCCATCTCAGGATGCAACATTTACACTGATTCATTTCCTCCTCACCCCAATATTACCCTTTATCCTGATTCTGCTGCTCAACAGTTTAACCATCAGGCACGTCTTAGTGGCCAGCCGAGCCCGGAAGAGACTTTATGTTTCGCGCGATGGCGAGACGCCCGCCGACCCGGAGATGAAGCACCGCAGGCAATCCCTCCTTTTACTGCTGGTGATGTCGGGGAATTTCATTCTGCTCTGGGCGCTGCTGACGGTGTATTCTGTGTGGGATAGCCTGTATTTTTACATTGACTTGATACCCCCGGAATCTCTGCGGGAGCTGGGCTACATGCTGCAATTGCTGAGCTGTTGCACCAACACTGCTATTTACGCCGTGATCCAGGGCAGGTTTAGGGTTCAGTTGAAGGAGGCTGTGATATCTCCATTACGTCTAATGGCAAAGTGCACTCGTCGTTTTCTGGACCACATTCATCCCCGGTGATGCTTCTCCCATTCCACGGCAAATCATCCCATTTCTTCAGTGGCACGTGCAATTCCATTGAGGAAGTGGACAACCGCGATTAGTTACCGCCCTCCCCACTCCATGCACAATCGGGGAAGTGTTCCGAATCCGCAAACACTGTGCTCCTTCCTGTTTACTTCCTTCTCGAGTTCCCTTTAATGTCTCCTTCACTCCCACCATATTGTTGATTTTACCATTATTTGCATGCGAAGCTTTGACATCAGCACAGCAATATGTCTCTTGTGCCCTGTCGGTATTCCGTCCGCCCGAATGCCTGCTCAGGTACGCCCCGTGTAGCTACATCTGTTTCCTCTGGCCAGAGCTTTTGGTTCTAAGAGCCCTATCTATTGAACAGGTCGGGAAGACTGTCTACCGTGGACAGACTGCAAATATCCATCTGATCCAGAGTTCTTTGGCATCTGTCTGTTACCTCGAGAATAATTCAGTAACCAGCACTTGCAAACCCCCTGGCCCAGTCGCAGTTCTTCCGTCTCAAGCAGCAACTGCCGTCGCAATGCCTTCTGGTAAATAAAGGAACTTCTTGGACGCTTTGTGCAGTAGAAGACCAATCTGTCGAATTGGATTGAGTACATTGAGTAGGTGGGAAGGTGATTACTGAGATAAATCACCGGATGTCTATTTATTTATTTATTTATTTTCGGCACGAAATGTGAGATGCTCTCTGAACTATGGCTCCAGCATAAATAGCTTCAATTGGTCTGAAGCCATAACAGCTTTTTCCTGCTGACCTTTCAGGAATAGCATCTTACAGTGGGGCATTCCACATGAGATACTGATTGGTACGTAACCTCTCCGAAAGGACGACGCGCATCTTTAGTTAAGATTCGACAGAGAGTTTATTTTCCGGGGTTTGTGATGTACTTCACTCACCCGGATGTATGCAAATTAGATGACTAATAATCTTGCAGACGACACAAAAAAAAATTACTTTGAGACATACACAAAGTGACGGAGGATCGTCGGTCAGATATTTCAAATGAACTCTAAAGATCAAGACCTTTACACAGAGAGTAGAGGGTGCATGGGATGCACTTCATACTGTGGTGGTGGAGGCACAAAGAGCAGCGGCCTTGAAGAGATACTGAGACAGACATGTGCCTGTGAGGAAATCCTGATTGCCAATAACTTTTCATTGTTTCTCATAGATTTCCTAATTTCCTGCAGGTAAGTCTCCAGCGAAAACGTCTGCTGTTCATTCATTTCCGTAAATACAGCCGGTCTTCCTGAGTTCCTCCAACATTTCCTGTGTCTTGCCTTGGAATTACAGCATCTGCAATTTCCTTACTTTTCTCCTCTGTTAGTTCTTTTCCGGCTTCCTTTGACTACTTGTGTCCCGTTCGATCGGAACTTGCGAAGCTTCACATACTTCCTTATTTTTCCTTAAGTAAATTCATCAAATCGCCACAGGCAGATGTCGTGACCATTATGTATACTCAAGGCAGACTTTGATAGTTTCCTAATTGGTCAGAGATGAAGAGATACGGGGAGAAAGCGGAACCTGAGAGTTTAGTTGAAAATTGGAACAGTCATGTTGAAATGGCGGAGCAGACTCGATGGGTGAAAGTAATTCTACTCCGATATCGTATGGACGCACAGATAAACAGAGAGCAGAGGAAGCGGAGAAAAATCAGCAGAATTAGACCATTCGCGACCATCACGCCTGCCTGGACGTTACATTAAGCGTCTTTTCAATTCCAACCGAATAACATCACAATTTCCTTATAAAACCCAACATTGAAAATCCCCAAAGACGCGGCCTCCTCAGACGTCCAGAACAGTCAATTCTTCAGCTTCTCCAATCACTTGCTGTTAAAATTTCATCTCATTCCTGTTCTAAATGGACACGTCTGTTCTGTGGTTGTGCCCTGTCATCCCGGATTCCTCCACATCCACTTTATGTTGTTCGTTTTATAATTCCATAGATTTCAATGAGATTTCCCCCAACTCCCCTCATTCTTCTAATCTCCAGCGAATACAGGTCCATATCTTCATTCGTTCAATTCCAGTGGTCATTATCGTGATCCTCCACTGGACCCACTACAATTCCATTTGAACTGTTTTGGGAATGGGTGGGTGTTGAAGGGAGTACGGTGGGGGCATGTACAAAGAGCTTTGCTATGCACTACCGTGGTCTAACACATATGCCATTCTCCAATCCTCCGGCAATGAGAATAGGAAACCGAATATATATCAGATGGGTCAAGGGTCGGTAAATTTAAATACCTGACCGTCATCGTTTGCAAAGATCCGTTCTGCGACAAGCGCGTAAATGCCATTACAAAGAAGACAGGACAACACTTCCACTTCCTCCAAAGTTCCCGCAGATTCGGGATGGCATGTAAAAGTCTGTCACACCTCTATCCATGGGCTGTTGAGAGTACCATGACCGGTTCCGTCAAGCCCTGCTATGGAACAATGCACAGGAACAGGAAAAAAAAACTCGGGCACTGTCCATAAAACTGCACAGTCCTCCCGAACACTGAACACATCCACAAAGAGCGTTACCTGAAGAAAACACTATCGATCATCAAGGACCTCCACCACCCAGGACATACACTCTTCTAGCTGCTGCTATCGGGAGGGAGGAAAGGGGGTGGCAGTTCCCACACAACAAATTCACGAACAATTGACACCCTACAACGATCGGCCTCATGAACCAACCTGGATATCCTCACTAACCTCAAATATGATATGAGTCCACAAGCTGTGGAGTCATTTTGAACGAATCTATGACTCACGCTCTCAGTGTTATTTTTTTTAATTGTCCATCAATCTATCTGCCTACCTATCCATACTTTCATTCGTTATTCATTAATTTCTTTATGCCTTGTTTGTCAACTATCCCACATTGGTTATTTGCAGGGTCTCAGGTTTGCCAATGGCACTTAAATGATTCTGTTTCATTTCTCTGTTGTACTCTGGATTCCAGCAAGGAAAGCAATCTCACCGTAGTTTTTGGTGACATAGCATTGTTTGATAATACATTTTTCTTTGACTTTGACATGACCACATGATCATTGACCCGAGGGTCAGAGAGCTGGAGAGTTTGTAATTCTCCATTGACCCTGTTGATAGATCATGATACCTCAATGATAGTAGGCGTTGATGTAACACGGGGAAAGAAGGCAGTACAATAGGAAGATCATGTGCTCGAAGCAAACCGTGGGCGCGTGTACTATCGTGAGAGGAAAACACTGAGATCGGCGGCAGGAAACTAGAGACTTGTAGGCTGTGCTCGTCAATCGTCCCACCCACCAGTAATTTGCAGAATGGTTTCCGTAATTTCTGAAGGTAAAGAAGTCAGGCAGAGTGGTCATACCTGGGATTAATGAAAATAGAAATGTAAACCAACAGTGAAAAGAAGGACATGCGAATAAAATGTTTAGATAGTCCATACAACCATTAGACATAGGAGCAGAAATAGGCCATTGGGCTATGGAGTCTCCTACAACATTAAACCATGGCTGATCCAGGAACTCACTCAAAAACATATATCTACTTTCACGCCGTATCATTTAATGCCCTGATCGACCAGGATGCGATCAATTTTATGGATAGGGGAATCAAGGGATATGGGGATAAGGCAGGAACCGGGTATTGATAGTAGGTGATCACCCATGAACTCAGAATGGCCGTGCAGACTCGAAGGGCCGAATGGTCTACTTCTGCACCTATTGTCTATGTCTAATTTCCACCGTGATGATATGCACGGATTTGCACTACACAGCAGTTTGTTCAGAAGGGTCGTATCTCAAGTCAAGTCAAGTCAAGTCAAGACAATTTTATTGTCATTTCGACCATAACTGCTGGTGCAGTACACAGTAAAACATGAGGCAACGTTTTTTAGGACCATGGTGTTACCTGACAGAGTAGAAAAACTAGACTGAACTGCGTAAAAAAAAAACAACACAGAGAAAGCTACACTAGACTACAGACCTACACAGGACTACATAAAGTGCACAAAAACAGTGCAGGCATTAAAATATATAATAAACAGGACAATTGTGCAAGGTGTCAGTCCAGGCTTTAGGTATGGAGGAGTCTGTTAACTTGGGGGAAGAAACTGTTTCATAGTCTGGCTGTGAGAGCCCGAATACTTCGGTGCCTTTTCCCTGACGACAAGAGGGAGAAGAGGTTGTATGAGGGGTGCATGGGGTCCTTCATCATGCTGTTTGCTTTGCAGATGCAGAGTGTAGTGATGGCGAGAGGAGAGACCCCGATGATCTTCTCAGCGGACCTCAGTATCCGCTGCAGTGTCCTGCGATCCGGGACAGTGCAATTCCCGAACCAGGCAGTGATGCAGCTGCTCCGGATGCTCTCAATACAACCCCTGTAGAATGTGATGCGGGTGGGGGTTGGGAGATGGACTTTACTCAGCCTTCGCAAAAGTAGAGACTCTCCTGGGCTTTCTTTGATATGAAGCTGGTGTTGTGGGTCCAGGTGAGATTCTCTGTCAGGTGAACACCAAGAAATCTGGTGCTCTCAATGACCTCTACCGAGGATTCTTCGATGTTCGGCATGGAGTTGTCTCTCTGTGCCCTCATATGTGAGGTTGTGTCCTCCAGTAATGGATACATCCACCAGAGGAATCATTGTCTCCAAATCGACCCTATCTAGTTTGATCAAACTTCTGTGCGTTTCAATGAGATGTTCCCTCAGTCTTCTAAAATCCAGCGAGAACAGTCCCAAAGCTGTCAAACGCTCCTCATATGTGAACCCATTCCTTCCCAGATTCATCATAACGAACTTCCTCTGGACTCTCTCCAATGACCACAAACCTTTTCTGAAATATGGGGAGAAAACTTTTGGCAATTCTCTCGAGTGTGGCTTGATCAGTGTATTTCAAACCCTCAACATTATCTCCTTGCTTATATACATTGTATTCCCCTTGAAATCAAAGCCAACATTGCATTTGCCTTCTTTACCACAGATCTAACCAGTAAATTAACCACCTGGGAGTCTTTCGCGAGGCCTCCTAAATCTTTATGCACATCTGATGTTTGAACCTTCTACCCATTTAGATAATATTCTTCCCTACCGTTCCTTTTACCAAAATGCATCATCATACATTTTCCAACTCTGTATTCCATTTGCTACCTTTATCCCCATTATTCCAATTTGTCTAGGTCTTGCTGCAACATCATTGCTTACTTAGCACTACCTATCGCACACCCACCTATCTTCATATCTTCTGCAACCTTTGACACAAATTAATGGTAATTAATACCATTGCCAAATCAAGGACAAACAACCTGAAAAGTAGATGTCCCAATATTGACACTCAGGATCACAACTAGTCACCGGCAGCCAACCAGAAAAATCCCCTTTATTCCCACTCGTTGCCTCCTGAAATGACAATACTTTCTGAGATATGGCGCAGGTCTTCATGCAAATACTCTATTTGCGGCCTGACTGGTGTCCTTGAAAATCTCCTCAATATCTCCTTGTCTGTCAGCCATTCTTATCGTTCCTGTAATATCATAGGATTTTATTTTGTTATGCAGCCTCATGTGTGGCAGCTTATCAAATGTCTTCTGAAAATCCAAGTAAGTGACAGCCACTGCGTATCCACTGTCCGCCTCGTTTGTAACTTTCGAAGCGAACTCTGTCACATTTCCATTCAGATCAACCATGTTGACTTTTACTTATTTTATCATTAGTCTCCATGTCCCTCGCAATCTCATCGTTACCAATAGACTCCACCCCTTTCGCAGTTCCATTAGGCTAACTGGCCGACTGACATCCATTCCTCTATCCATGCCAGTATCTTTCCTGGAACGCCATAGCATTCTATTTTGTTAAGCAGTCTCATGTGCTGTACTTGTCAAATACATTCTGAAAATCCAAGTAAATGGCATCCACTACCTCACCTTTATTCCCAACTCCCCGCTTGTCACTTCCGCAAAGAAATTTAACAGGTTTGTCAGGCTTCATTTCCATTCAGAGAAAGCATGCTGACTTTGACTTATTTTATCATGAGACTCCTAGTAACTCGTAATCACATCCTTAATAATGGATTCCATAACTTCCCCTGTTAAATTAAGGTAACTAGCCTAAAATATCCATTATTTTGCTTTCATCGGCGTAAAGAGTGGATTAACATTTGTAATCTTCCACTCCTCCGAGACATGCCAGAATCAAGAGATTCTTGAAAAAAATATGACCAATATATACATCATCTCTTAAGCAGGTTCTTTCAAGAGTCTAGGATGGAGTACGTCTGTCCGAGGAGAATTATATCTTAACGCCATTTTTTTTCTGACGAGCTCTTTTTTCATTTGCACTCACTCCCGATTCCTGACACTCTCGGGAGTCTCGCACACTGATAGTGCCTTCCATAGCAAACAGATGTACAAAGTACCCATTAAGTTCATTTGCCATTATAGTCGTAAATAATGAAGATATGTTTTCAATTGTTATATTTCCTGTGCCCGCGAGACACGATAAGAAAAAAATATATGGAGTTATACCGACCATATTATCAGTAATTCGATGGGGACCATTTTGGGAACAGTGTCCTTAATCGCTGAAGAATTATGGTAATTACAGGTTGTAATCAGACTGTTCTTCACGCGAAAGCGGTCATTGGGCCGAATGACGAATAGAAATACATTGGGCAGGCACTCATGAGACGGAATTAATAACCGACGTTTGTTCTAATTCCACGTATGATATGCAGATATCTTACAATATCAATCTCAGTGACAATATGTAGTTTTTTTTCACTCTGAGGATGAAGCTAAGTGTTAAGCAAGTCAATGCAATGTTCGAGAAGCTGAATGTTTCGAAGCATTGTAGATTTGGACATAAGAAAATAAATGATGTTTAATGTTTACTCATTCTATATCGAGCCAGACATGCTGAGGGTTATTAAACAAAGCGTGAATGTTGAATCAAGACACATTGAAAAAATATATGAGGCGCAAATAGAAAGCGAGGAGAATTGTGGGACATTTAAAAGAGAAAGAAGGATATCAGAGACAATAACTTCGGAAAATCCTTGATGATAATTTCACATCGGTGTTCACTACGGAAACGGATACTCTATAGGACAAAATCAGGAGGCGAAAAATTTTATTGTAGGGTAGGATGATATTGTGACAAAACTGTTGAGTCATTTTAGCGAAAACAACTATACATTGCGTCACTATCCCGCTGCCCCATATCCTGGCCCTTTTCTCCACCATTTACATGTCTCCACGGAACTACATGTCTGAAACTCCAACTAGTCAGTTCCATATAAGTGCTCCACTCTCCCTTCCATTCTGAGTCACAGCGTTGGACTCAGTTCCGGAGAACATGCCGGTGCGGCATTCCCATGGTCCGTTGCCCCGCCAGCAATACCCATATCGATAAAACTTTTATTGATAGAAATAACTCCAGACTGTTCTGCACTGTCTGTTTATTCCTTTTCCCTCTCCTGTCGATCACATAGATACCTGCCACCTGTAACTGAGCGGTAAAAACTCTTTCTTACGAAAAGAGCCTAATGTCACTGGCATGCAGATCCAGATTAAGGCATATAAACCATTAAAATGTTGCACCGTTAAAGACTCTCAGATTGTAGTGTTTCGTTCCCTTGGGTATCTTGTACCTGTCACGTGACGATGATGTAATTGAGGTTATGCTGGGCATGAGGTAATGCTCTTGTGATGGTGGAGTGACGTCATTTTCCCGCCAGTGAGAGGTCCTGTGATAGTTTTTTTCAACAGGGTATAAAAGGAGAACCCCACCCTGTGACGTCGGCAGTTCGTGGCTGAATTCGCTGCTGACTCCATGTTGCTGCATATTCCGATATTATGACGCTGTTTAGAAGTAGACATTTACTTTCTGTTTTAAGTCTCAAAGGTTATTACCGGCAGTTTAGCTACAATACAGCCGGTTTGTTCAGTGGAGAGTGAAGATTTTAAAGGAGTTCGGAAATCCCGAAAGATTGGAAAGTTAATGTCGACGGTGAAACAGAGTCGACCTTTGTTCAATCTTTGCACGAGGAATAAGTAACGAGTATCCATGATAGCTCCTGTTCTGCCAGAAGAGTAGAGGGTTGGATAGAAAGTTTCGTCAAAGAAAGGTCAGTGCCTGTAAGCCGTTTTGTTTTCCTTCGAACGTAAATCCCCCGGGGGAATAACATACTTCTATGGGATTAGCAGTAACGCCACGAAAGAGAATTTATTCTCCCAAGGAAAGCATCTCCTTTAACTGACTGTCAGTCATTTTGGACTTTCGCATTACTGCTTCTAGGAACTGTTTTATTCGCTTTAAGAACTGTTTTTGCATTCTAGCTTTAAGAACTGTTCGAGCTGCCGTGTCACAGCTGACTTCCGGTTAATTTAATCGTTCGTTTACTTTTGTTTTTTTTTACCGTGTTTAATAAATGTTTTATTTATTATAAGCAAACCTGTCTCAAAGCATATATTCACTGTTGCTGATTTGTAACAGTAGTATGGGGTGGCTATCCCTGAATCGTGGCTGAAGGTGGTCGCATTTCCGAACTGAATGCCCAAGGCTACACGTTGTATCGGAAGGATAGGAAGGCTTCTGAGTAGGTAGCGTGGCTCTGCGGGTAAAGAATGACATCAGCTCACTAGAAAGATGTGAGATAGGACCGTAAGCTGTGGAATCACTGTGGGTTATGTTAAGAAACTGACAGGGTAAAAGGACCCTCATGGGATCTTTATACAGGCCTCCGAACAGGAACTGGACTACAGACTACAGATTTCAACGGGAAAGAAATGTATACACAAAGATCGCTATTATAATAAACACGGGATTTTTCTACATGCAGCTCGATTGTTTTGGCTTGTTTGTGCAGATTTTCCTCAAGCCGATTTGTATATCATTTCGTATGCATTGGGTGCGGTGAAATGAACCGGAGATGATGACAGCGCGTTAGGTAAACGAATCTTTAGGAAGCTGTGGCCACAACATCACAACTTCAAATTGAGTTCAATTTGAAATATGATAGGGGGAACTTAACGTGTGACGCAGAAGTACTTCAGCCGAGAAAAGGAAATTACGGTCGTATGAGATAGGTCTTGACTAAAACAAAATGAAGAAGTTGTTTTCAAGATTGTTTACAATTGCAGAAGCATTAGTATTAATCATTCCTAAACCACTGGAATTTAGCATTGCGCCAGAGAAATGGAAAATTGCAAATGCCTCTTCACACTTCAGGAACGGCGGAAGGTAGCTGAAAGGGAATTGTCGACCAGATAGCCTGATCGTAGTGTTTGGGAAGATGTTGGATTCAATTGTTAAGGATGCAATACCACAGGACAAGACAGGAAAAAGTCAGCTTGTTCCTCTGTTCCTCTCGGTGACATGCTCAGATATCATCATCTCTAAGGAACGTAACCATCTCTGAAATTTGCTAAACACTTGTCTGACGAACCTACTGCATTTCCTTGAGGTGAATACATGTCGGATAGATAAAGGGAATGCAGAAGTTGGTGACTGTTCGGACTCCCAAAAGAGTCATTTCAAGAGGTCTAGGAAACAGGGACAGTGATGAGACGCTGAGTCTTTACAAGGCACTGCTGAAGCCTCAGCGTGGGTATTCTGAACAGTTTTCGGATCCTCGTTCAACACAATATGTGGTTGGTACTGGAGAGACCTGCTTCTGAAGGATGATTCCAGGAATGAAAGAGTTGTCGTACAAGAAACGTTTGATCCCTCTGGGACTGTGCTCGTTAGGATTCAGAGGAATGAAGTTGGATATCAAACCTTTGAAATATTGAAAAACCTCGGAGAGAGGATGTGGAAAGGATGTTGCCCAAGTTTGGGGTGCATAGGACAAGGGGGCATAGCCTCAGACAAAGAGAGACGTACATTTAAAACAGTGATTTGGAGGACATTTTGTCGCCGGGAATAGTGAAATTGTGGAATTTGTGTCCACATTCAGCTTTTAAGGCCAGGTCGTTAGGTGTGTTTAAGGCAGAGATTTATGGGTTGCTGATTGGACACGGCATCAAATGTTACGGGGAGAAGGCCGGGCACCGGCAGCGAGGAAGCCAAATAAAGGATAAGCGATGATTGAGCAGTCTCGATGGGCTAAATGTCCTAATTCTGCTCCTGTATATTATGTCCTCAAGACCCTGTGATCTAAACTGGTGAGAGGTATGAACAAGTTTTATCAATTTTGCTTTGGCTCAGGACGACTGTGATTCGATGCAAATGCCTGTGATGAACAGGGAACTGATTGAAAGTATGTAGATAAAAAAAAAGCATTCATTGTTTCTGTCAAGTCCTAATTAATGGTCCCGGCCCGAGCCGTCATTCATTTTCAGAGATGCTGTCACAACTGCTGAGTTCCACGCGCAATCTGTGTGTCATTCTGTTCTAAGTTCAAATTTCCGAGCACAGTGATTACCAAAGTACTGTCATGTCCTGGTTCATAATTTCACTCTTATGCTGTAAGGAAGGCAGTAGGGTAGGGTTATTTTATAGTTAGGGTGTCAGCCGGGTGGTTCTGTGGACGCAGGAAAGAATCTTTGATGGTAGCTTGCCTCCCAGTTGCCAGGGTCCGTGATGTTTCAGATCGCGTCCAAGATATACTGCAATGAGAGGGAGAACAGACAGAGGTCGTGGTACATATTGATACCAATAACATAGGTCGGAAAAGGGAAGAGGTCCCGAAAGAATGATGACAGAGAGTGAGGAAGTAAGGTGAGATGCATGACAGCAAAGGTCGTTATCCCGAGATTACTGCCTCTGACACTCGACAGTGTGAAAAGGAATTGAATGAGGTGGAGATAAATGAGTGGCCAAGGAATGGAGTAGAGGGCAGCGATTCAGATTTCTGCATCACTGGGACTTGATTTGCGGGAGGTTTGACTGTACAAAATTTACCGGTTGCACATGAATCCCAGGGGGACCGGTATCCTGGTTGGAAGGTTTGCTAAGGATACTACGGAGAGTTTAACCTAGAATTGTTGTGGGGGTGGGAACCGAACTGAAGAGACTGGGGAAGATGCTGTTGGCTGACAAATAGCGAAAGCTTGTAGACAGTGCTTGAGGGAGGATAGACAGGTGATAGAGAAGGGACCCGCTCAGACCGACGGTTTGAGATGTAAGGAGTATTGTGAAGAAAGCGGATGAGCTTAGAGCGTGGATCTGTATTTGGAGCTATGACGTGATGGCCATTACAGAGACTTGGATGACTCTGCGATAGGAATGGTTACTTCAAGTGTCGGGTTTTAGATGTTTCAGAAAGGACAGGGAGGGAGGCAAAAGAGGTTAGTGCCGGGCACTATGGATCAGAGATAGTGTCACGGCTGCAGCAAAGGTGGACGCCATGGAGGGGTTGTCTACACAGTATCTGTGGGTGGACGTTAGGAAAAGGAAGGGGTTAATAACGTCACTGGGTGTTTTTTATAGGCCGCCCAATAGTAAAAGTGATATCTAGGAGCAGATAGGGAAACAGATCCTGGAAAGGTGAAACATTAGCAGAGTTGTCGTGATTAAAGTTTTTAATTTCACAAATATCTATTGGCATCTCCCTAGAACAAGGTGTGTAGATGGGGTAGAGTTTGTTATGTGTGTCCCGAAAGGTTTCATGACACGATATGTAGCAAAGTCTACAAGAGGTGAGTCTGTTCTTGATTTTTTTATTGTAAATCTACCTCTTCAGGTGTCAGATTTAACAATGGAGGAGCATTTTGGAGATAGTGATGATAATTCTATCTCTTTACAATAGCATTGGAGAGAGATAGAAACAGACAAGGTAGAAATCCGTTTAATTGGAGTAAAGGGGATTATGAGGCTATTAGGCAGAAAATTGCTTAAATTGGGAACAGATGTTCTGAGGGAAAAGTACGGAAGAAATGTGGTAAATCCTCAGGGATTATTTGTGTGGAGTTCTGTAGAGGTACGTTCCAATGAGACAGAGATGTAATGGTTGTGTACAGGAACCGTGGTGTACAAAGGCTGTGATAAATCTAAAACTCACAATAGGTTCACAGAGCTATGTAATGTTAGAGATCTAAAAGACAATAAGGCCAACAGGAAAGACCTTAAGATGGAAATTAGGAGAGCCAGAAGGGACCATGAGAAGGTCCGGCGGACAGGATTAAGGGAAACCCCAAGGCATTTTATAAGTATGCGAAGAGCAAGAACATTTGACTTGAAAAACTGAGACCTATCACGTGAGACAGTGGGAAGGTGTGTATGGAACTGGAGGAAATAGCAGAAGTACTGAATGGATACTTTACTTCGGTATTCACTATGGGAAAGGATCTTGGTGATTGTAGTGATGACTTGCAGCGGACTGAAAAGCTTGAGCATGCAGATATTAAGAAAGAGGATATGCTGCAGCTTTTGGAAAGCGTCAATTTGGTTAAGTCACCCGGATCGGAGGAAATGTACTTCAGGCAAATGTGGGAGACGAGGAAGGAGTTTGCTAAGCTTCTGCCGATGAACTTTTAATCATCCATGAGAAAAGGAGAGGCTCCGGAGGATTGGAGGGTTGCGGATATTGATACTTTATTCAAAAATGGGAGTAGAGAAAACGAGGGAATTATAGACCAGTGAGTCCTACCTCAATGGTTGGTAAATTGACGGAGAAGACTCTGAGAGGCAGGATATACGAACATTTGGAGAGATATAATATGATTAGGAATAGTCAACATGCTTTGTCAAGGGCAGGTCGTGCTTTACGAGCCTGAATGTTTTTTTGAGGATGTGACTGCCTACATTGAAGAAGGAAGAGCAGCAGATGTAGTGTATATGGTTTCAACAAGGCATTTGATAAGGTACCCCATGCAAGGCTAATTGAGAAATTAAAGATTCATTGGATCCAAGGGCACATTGCCTTGTGGATCGAGACCTGGCTTACCCACAGAAGGCAAAGCGTGGTTGTAGATGGGTCATATTCTGCATGGAGTTCGGTCACCAGTGTTGTGACTCAGGAATCTACTCTGCTACCATTACTCTCCGTGATTTTCATAAATGAACTGCATGAGGAGGTGGAGGGATGGGTTCGTCAGTTTGTTGATGACACAAAGATTGGAGGTGTTGTGGATACTGTGGTGTGCTATCACAATTTATAGCGGGGCATTGACAGGATGCAAAACTGTGCTGAGAAGTGGCAGATGGAGTTCAACCCAGATACGTGTGAAGTGGTTCATTATGGTAGGACAGATATGATAGCAGAATATAGCATCAATGGAAGGACTCTTGACCCTGTGAAGGGTCAGAGTGATATTGGGCTCCGAGTCCATAGGACACTCAAAGCAGCTGCGCAAGTTAACACTGTGTTTAAGAAGACGGACGCAATAGGAGTAGGAGGTGGCGCACCACTAAATTAAAATGCAAATATAACTTAGTATCTGTGCAATCGTTATATTAATCTGTTCTTATCAGTATTATTGTTTTTTCTTCTTTGCTGCTTGTGCATTCCTTTCCAGATTAGTTGTACGTCAGTGTCTGTGCTGTGTCAATAAGTTGCTCAACTTTGTGTCCACTTACAGACACCACACGGATCGGTGGACAGCCGACTACTGGGATTATTAGATACACTTCCAATCTGCGTATGTTTTGTTTCTCTGGCGGTTTGCAAATAAAAGGTTAAGGCTTAATAGCAGCCGTCATTCTGTGGAATCTAATTAAGGGAGAGTCCGTGGAGATTGTCGACGTCACCGCGGAGGTGTGGCTGCTGGTTGCCTGTTCTATTAATATGTCTCCCTCTCAACGCCAGTCTCAATCAGAACCGCCAGTCTACGCTATCAGAGACCAGCGGGCTCCAGGTAGAGAGCGGACAGAGGCTGGAACGGGAACAGGAATCCGGAGTATTCAAGGAATGGGACAGGAAAATGCATCGCGGAACGCTGCGGCATCTGTAAGGAATATTTTCTGGGCGTATCCATATCTGGATAAAAATCCTAGAGGATTACCGTTGGACAATCGAATCTATCAGGCGCTTGATGCCGTCCAACGGGTTTACTATCCTGTACTCGCCATTGTAGCTGTTCCTGGTAAGTGATTCATCTATTCCGACATGCTGAACGTTGAAAAATATGTCAGCTTTTCTTTCATACCTGTCCTCTAACGACTCGCTAATTGCATGACAGGTCTCTCAAACCGGTACCGCTTCAGCAACACCGGCAGAGCGAGTTCCGGACGCTCTTTCTCCAACTTCGGGGCTGTCAGCGTCCCGGTTACTTCTCTGTCAGGCAAACGTTATCTGTGTCACTTCTCCTGTTAAACACTGCCACCAAGTGACCTCACATGCACCTTCACTCCCAGAGAAGCAAGTCGGAGCTCTCACAACCTCTCCTCACAGTGAATGCCCTCCAATCCAGGCAGTATTCTGGCAAATTACATCTGCACCCTCCGTGAAGCGTACGGATGCTTCCGGTGCTTTATGTTCCACAATCCATATGGAACATGGTGGGATAATTCAGCTTTCTCGATGTTTGTTGGAGGGTCTGCATCGCTGGAAGGAAGGAAGGAATGAAGCAAGGAAGGAAAGAAGGAGGGAAGGAAGGAATGAATGAACGAATGATTGAATGAATGAATGAATGAATGAATGAATAAATGAACAAATAAATAAATAAATAAATAAATAGATAGATACATAGATAAATATGTCGAAGCCCCAGTGTTAAAGAGAATGAGGTCACGTGGCCATCATTACTGCCAGGATCTACCGCCTACACAAATAGTCCAGTAGGATCTGGGGGCCTGCAGACGGATGTCGATTGTTTAAGCGAAAGTATTAGCGTCTGGGCGCACCGAGCACAATGTTGCTGAAGGCGAGATCAGCTACTTGGGAACGATGAAATTGAAAAACAATATACTATTCTGTGGTAAACGATTGTAGCATGCTGTCATGTCACAGCCGTCTCTGACGTGGAATTCTACACATTCACACCAGCTCAGGTCTAAAGAAATTTCTACCCACCTCTTTTTGAAAGTGATGTCTTTCTATTGTAAGCCTCGTTTTCTAGTTGCAGACTCCCCCCTACAGATGTTACACTCCTCCACGTCCACGATATTTAGGCATTTCAAAATCCTATAGGTTTCAGTGAAACTCCACTCGTTCTCCGAAAATTCAGCCGGCACATTATAATCACTACCTATTTAATAATGGTTCCCGATAATCTCCTTAGTAGTTATATTGATTCCATGACAATATCTGCTGTCGGAAGTGCTATCTATTAAAATAACTGCTTTTGCAGAATGTTCCCATCCAAGTGTGTGTTAATAGTCCACATTTACATTCGCACAGTGAACCTGGTGACAATCCTCATCCTGTCGAGGAGAAAGTGCGGTCTCTCCAAAGGCGTCACAATGTATCTGGTTGCCATGGTTGCGGCCGATCAGCTCGTCGTTCTCTTCGATCTGGTACTGAGCAAGACTCTGGTGACCTACATGCCAATTCAGCTGTTATTCTGGTCATTCCATGTTCCCGTGTGTAACATCCACGCCGTCGTGTTCTATGCGTCCACGGACTGTTCTGTGTGGTTCACCGTCACTTTCACCTTTGATCGATTTGTCGCCATTTGTTTTCAGAAGCTGAAAGGAAAGTACTGCACCGGGAGAGCAGCGGCTCTGGTTCTCGGGACAGTGACTCTGTTGAGCTGCGTAAAGAACATTTTCTGGTACTTTTTCCTCGATGGGGTATATTCGATGGGAGTGTCGCCAATGCTGTGTTGGAAAAGTCCAGGTTATTTTTCCCTACCTGCGTATACAACTTTTCTAATGATTCATTTCCTCCTCACCCCAATATTTCCCTTTGTCCTGATTCTCCTGCTCAACAGTTTAACCATTAGGTACGTCTTAGTGGCCAGCCGAGCCCGGAGGAGACTCCGTTGTTCGCGCGATGGCGAGACGCCCGTCGACCCGGAGATGAAGAACCGCAGGCAATCCCTCCTGTTACTGCTGGTGATGTCGGGGAATTTCATCCTGCTGTGGGCGGTTCTGATGGTGTATTCCGTCTGGGATAGCCTATATCGTTACGTGATGCCGCCGGATTCACTGCGGGAGCTGGGCTACATGCTACAACTTCTGAGCTGCTGCACCAACACGGCCCTTTACGCCGCGGTCCAGGCCAAGTTCAGAGTGCAGCTGAAGGAGACCGTGAAATCGCTCTTAAGTCTGAAGGCACTGTTTACTCGGCGTTGTCAGGACTGCATTAATCCTCGTTGACACTTCTCCCTTACCGCAGCAAAATATCCCATTCGTTTTGTAGGTGAATTGGTCATTTTAAATGTAAGTGTCCCTGGGTTCCTAAGGCATTGTACCAGCCATGAACGGACAGTTGGGAACCGACTGGAAGTAAGACTTTTGAGACGGACCTGCTCCGATATGCTGATCCGTAAGACCGAGCTGCATTGTAAAGCTTGGATTCACATTTGCCCTGGACTTAGATGACAGAGGGTAGTGGTGGTGGGTAGCCATTCTACATTTGACAACAGTTGGAGATGTTCCGGCGTTTAACGTGGATTAAAATTGGAGTGAATGATAAATGTGTTTGTAGGCGATACAAAACGTGATAGAGTTGTGGATGTTGAAGGAGCATGGTAAAAGTGCAGATGGGTTGAAAATATGGTCATGAAACAAAAACTGTTAAAGTTGAAGCTGTGCCTTCTTGTCCTAGAATCACCTGCCATGGGAACTATCTGTCGTATCTGCTCTGTTCCGGCCTTTTAACATTCCGCATGTTTCTATGATATCCCCCCTCCTTCTCCTGAACTCCAGGGAACACAGCCCAACAGCTGCCAGACGTTCCTCTTACGGTAACCCATTCATTCCTGGAAGCAAGCTCGTGAATCTTCTCTGACCCCTCTCCAATGGAGGTTTATAAGATTATGAAAGGTGCAGACATGCAAAATAATTTTATTTCCCCCAAGATTTAAGTAGGATATAACGGTTATTTTTTTTTTAACTAGTTTTACTCAGAGAATGAACAGATGCAGTAATGGAGAGGCTTCATTAATTCATTAGTTTTGATCATGTTCTAGCCATGAAAATTATTGGAAAGATGTATCCCAAACTTTTTCTGCACTTTTTTAAAGTTAATTTTAACCCCAATGCTTTGACTGCCTTATTTGGTATTGTTGAGGAGAGAGCGATAATGTTGGAGCCTTCTCATTTGCGGGTACAGGCTTTTATTTTTCTTATGGTCAGAAGGGCGACCTTGCTTAAACAGAAGGAGTTTGCCCCCTCCCTCACCCCCACACACACACATGCTCGATGATTATGCGATGCTATGTCATGATTAAACCCAGAGTAAATTCGTTGTTCGATTTCTGATTCTAATCAAGATTTTCAAACGCTATGGGGACCCTTTCTGAACTATTTTAATAATCTTTGAATTATTATTGTTATCAAAATATAAATCTGGTCTATATCTGTAAAACACTCTATGGTACAGCACTCTTTTTTCTCTTGTTCTTTTTTAACCAACTTTGTCTTAGCAGTGGGTGTAGATTTTTATACAATATAATTAACCATATTATTATTATTGTATTTCAGAATTCAATTTGTTTTATTTGATTGATCATGATCAAGGATTGCACCAACGTGCTTTATATATATTGTATTTTGTGCTATCTTATTTTGATTTATGATAAGTATCTTTATGAAATCTGTATTTGTGTATATGAAATTTAATAAAATATGGTAAATGATTCAAGGATGCCACGAATGCCCTGTCTGGTATGGTGGGAGAGGCAAATACATTTGCGCCTTTTCAGGGACGTTTCGACAGACGTGCGAATGTGAGGAAGAAGGAGGGACGTGGACATGAAATATCTCAGGAAAATTCGTTTCTCGGTGTATTTGATTTGCTTTTTAGCGAGTGAGTGTCAGCATTGTGGGCCGAAGTGCCCTTTTCCTGCGCTGTACGTTCCTGTATAAAGTGATAAATTACATTGGAATTGGAAGCCGTTAGTTTTTCCGGACGCAGCTGAATTCTGTCGTTGTAAGTATTTTGCGGTCAGGAAGCCGTCGCTAGTTGGCACTTGTACTTTGAAGTTTTTTGATCGAAAGGAGAGACGCGTCGGAGCTCCTACAACAATAAAAGTTTCGGTCCGATCCTTGCACTTCTCGCAGAAATTCAGAATATTTACGAGAAAGATCCGAGGGTGAGTGTGTTCGGACATTTCTCGGAGACATTTCCTGCTCTCAGTCTTATAGAATACAAGTAGGAGAACAGGCAGGCACAGACAAAGCTGGTGATGTCGCTCCAGATGAACAACGAGTCTTTTTCCCTAGTTCTAACACAAGGACAGAACGCACACGCACACAGACACAGACACACAGACACACACACACACACACGCACGCACACACACACACACACACACACACACACACACACACGCGCGCGCGCGCGCACGCACGCACACACACACAAACACACACACACACACACGCAAACACACGCACACACATATCCATAGACAGATAGATAGATAGATAGATAGATAGATAGATAGATAGATAGATAGATAGATAGATAGATAGATAGATAGATAGATAGGTAGATAGATAGATAGTTTGAAAAATATTGATATTGATATGGACAGGCAGTCAGTCAGACAGTTGGACGGACAGAGCGATCACATGGAAGGACATGGAGGCAGACAGACAGATATAGGCAAAGCGACAGATAAATAGATAGACTAATGGAAAGATAGATGGATAGATAAACAGCAAGACAGATACATTAGATAGACAGATGGATAATTAGGTCTCTACCTCCACAAGAGCTGAGATTATTCTGCTAAAAGGAACTGAGCTTCAGTTGTGTCGCTATGGAGACCAGTGGGACCATTTGGCTGCCAGGAATTTCCGAAGTCAAGGGTTCCTCTGAATGTGCCACGGTTATCAAACTGTAGTCACTGTGGGCATGAGCGGAGGTGAGAGGAGATGGTGGGGAAGGGGCTAGGAGTTTATGTATGGCGATAGGTTTTTGCAGTATATGTCAGGCTGCCGTCACTGCCGTCCCTTGCGCAGAAATACATAGCCGCATCCCAGGGCAGTAGCCCAGTCAGGTTAAGATGGTAGGAATCGTCTGACCCCTTGACTGCTGACAGTCTGTTCCTGAATCCTTCGGAAATCTCCCGGGCGATATTCCTATAGGCGTAGATCAGGAGCTCCAGCCCCTGGTTGGGAGCCTGTCGATACCAATAGGTCCTGGCGTGAGTATTTGGCACAAAGCAGGATATCGTCACCGAGTCCCGTTCGTGTACGGTGCGGAATCGGTGTTTTTGGACAACTAATTCACTCTGAGCCCCCAAAAAGGGAAAAATGGACAATCAAAATAATTTCCAATTAACGTACCTGAATGATAGATAGACAGATAGATAGATAGATAGATAGACAGACAGACAGATAGATAGATAGATAGATAGATAGATAGATAGATAGATAGATAGATAGATAGATAGATAGATAGATAGATAGATAGGTAGATAGATAGATAGATAGATAGATAGATAGATAGATAGATGGATGGATGGATGGATAGATGGATAGATAGACATTCAAACATGCAAAACAAACAGATAGATACATATATACATTCTTAAATACATCGATCGCCAGAGCGTTGTGGATAGATAGATAGATAAACGGATCGAGCACTTAAATAAAGAGACAGACAAACAGACACGAAGGTAGTTAAAAATATTTAGAACATGAACCACTACGCAGGCGCACTAAGAGATAAATAGAAGGTGGAAGTAAATGGAGACGGACAGGAGAACATACCGGCAGATAGGAGAATAACAGAGGAACGGGTGAAGGTGGAAAATGTAAAAAAAAAAGTTGTAGAGCTGAGCGAAGTTATGCAATTACAAACGATGAATGCGCACGGAAAAGTGATAGAGACAGATAAAGGGGATGAGAGAAAATAGAAGAAACTGGCGAGAGAATACATAGAAACTTGAGGACGGAAAGCCAGTGGGATAGTGAGTGACTGTGAGAAATAAAAAGTGCAGAAGAAGCTGATTCAAAACAGCCCCGCTTCATGAAACACTCACCATGAAATAACGTTATCATCACCAGTAAGACAAACAGGACTGCGTTGACGTTTCACTCTTGCCATTGAGAGTGGTGAGGAGGGGAACGGGCTTTCAAACTAATTTACATTGCCCAGTCGACTGTACACCAGTGGTCAGTATCCACGCCCCCTCTCAATGATTGACTGGTCATCCTGCGCTGCTTCGGCAAGTAGTTCCGTCAAAAATCTCTCATTGATCGATGGAATCAGACTCCGCCCATAGACAGCAGGTGGTGAAAGGGGGTATATTCGGCACAGGGATAGCAACCCCATCTCGTAAAAGCCTTGTGGTGAAATAAAAAGTTAGGAGATTGATTAGTGATTAGTGAAGTACAGGGTTGGAACAAGGGGAGTCTGATGTGTGAGTATAGAAGAAAGTAAAGGGGGAGGAGCACCAGACGGAGGTGAAAGAAGGGATGGTGAGTGGAAAATGAGAAAGGAGAGTGGTGAAAGGAGGGCATTACCGGATTGAGTGAGACAGTCAGAAAGTCTACAGACCGAGAAGAGTTGAATTATAGACGGAGAAGGTAACCAGGTAGGTTTCATATTTCCTTCATTTGAACTGATATTAGAACGTT